>NC_135520.1:12668499-12968499 GCF_051989575.1 Stigmatopora nigra
ATTTTTCACTACATACACAATAACTGTGTCTCTGACTGTTTGTTTGGCAGCAGGGGAACTTTTCAGTTTTTATTGCCTTCATGTACTTTTCATGCCCTGAAAATCAAGTTTTGGCCAAGTATGATTGTTTTCATTATAACTTAATTTCTAGCTTGAGAATGATGCCAAATGGATAACTTACTTGAATTGGACGATTTTCCACTTTATACACAGTAACTATGTGTCTCTGACAGTTTGTTTGGCAGCAGGGGAACATGTGAGATTAGACAAAGTATCTTTGCAAATGCTTGTTCATATTGTATACGTTTTTGTGAGTATAACAGCATCATAGTCATCCTTATGGCTGACATGTCAGCATAAACACCCAACTGTCTGGCTGAATAAACAATCTTAGTCTTGTGATTGGGGTGACATGTCAGCACAAATACTCAACTGTCCGACACTGATCAATTACTTTTTGCCCTGCAAATGACTGAAATGTATCTGTCCAAAGTCCTGGCGACAACTGTCAGTTTTTCCTGTATTTGAGACACACACACTGGTCATTCGACTAGAGTTGCAGGAACATCGCGTTGAACAGGACCCTACTGTAGGAACTCTCACTGTCCACTTTGCAGTCTGGTAATAAACCAATTGGTCCGGGACCAATGAAAGTAGAACAATAATTAGCAAGGGCTTTATAGTCTTGGTCTGTTAATAGAGTCAGGGACTTAACTAAGACAAAGTCAGGGACTTTTGGTCTTTGTGTGTTCAGAGATATTGGGTTAATCACAAAGTAGAAATCACTTTCGGGTAATTTAGAAAATAATTGTTGTTTAAACTATTAAGTAGGTGATCAATATGGGTCAGAAAGCAACAAAAGGGATGGGTTTATTGTCAGAATGCAAAATGAAAATCGGAGAGTTACCGGGACGAGATATCATGGTCCAGCTTGGGCTAAGCCTAGTGGCCACCCAAAATGGCCTCCGACCCAGCGAATTACAGACCAAAAATATCTTCCACACCACCACATCTAACAGCTTCTACTCTCTCGACATTGTCGGTAATGATTCTGCCAAGGTAGCTGAAAGTCTAAGAGAACAGTCTGAAGATATCTGCCCAGCAGCACCAGGACAGGAACAACAAACATGGCCATTACATGTCACCCTGAAGTTCATGGGAGACCGGACGACAAGTAGTTAAACCAATTCTCACAGTTGCCCAATGTTAGACTATAAATATTTTACCTGACTCCAATTCCTTAACTCTGTAGTCTCCAGTCTAACAATGGAGCGTGTTCAGCATCGGAGGAGACAAACCAGGGTTGAGCGAGTTTATCCACAGATGATTTATTCCATTCAAATTGATTCATACAGAGCTCCGGGTCTCCCTCCCATAGAATAAGCCCGCTGAGTGTTGATGTCCCAAAGCGGAGGATGGAAAAGACATTGTCCAAACCCGCGTTTGCCCAGTTATAGTCCAACAAAAATGCATATTCATTCGCTGATTAATAATGAGATGTGGGCTGGTCCAGGGCTGCTGTGAGGGGGGGTTTCTCTGGGCTCCACATCTTCCAGCCTTGAATCCACATCATCCAGACCTCTGTCTCCGCTGGTCCTATAAAGTCCCGACCCTCCGCCCTGCTCTTTGTTCCTCTGCCTTTTGAAGTCCTCCATCTGGTCTCTTATCAGTGTGGATCCCACCTTGAAATAAGAATGTCAGGAAGAGCCTTTTGTTAACATTATAGTTGAGGAGTCTCAGACCCATCCTTCTGTTCATATTGTATTTGAGTTGGGAACCAGTGGCGACTCTAAAACAAGACCGCCACAACAAAAGGAATGAGTAAAATGTGATATCAAAATGAAACAGCTATACTAAAAAGAATGAGTAAAATATGATATCAAAATGAAACAGCTATACTAAAAAGAATGAGTAAAATATGTTATATTCTTCATTCCCTCTCTTGGTCTCCTAAAGAGACCACATCAACAACACCACACAGGTTAGTGTCAAATGAAATGTAAAACTATATTAGTATAAAAACAAAGAAGCACTACATTAGTATATCCATGAACACGTGCCCAGCGGGGGGTCCAGAGGGGTCAGTTTGGCGCAACTGGACATACTGACCTCTAGGGCCTGGTCCCACTGCTTTATCGATCAGTCGAGTGACTAGAGTACGAGCTAAGGGGAAGATACAACAGCTACAGAGAATAAGCAGAGTAATGAGCACTCCAGCAGATATGAGGATGTTGCCTATCAAACCTTTCCAGGCACCAAAATAATCCATCCATTGGTCCCAGATTGAGGTGTCCACACCTGACTGATCGGCCATTTTATTAGTCAGGGTTCGGAGGCCTTCTAAAGCTTTGGTGAGACGTCCATTTGGAGCAGTGTTATTAGGAATGAAAGTACAACAGGCATCACCAAAGATAGCACACACACCACCCTTCTCAGCCAATAACATGTCTAATGCTATACGATTTTGGAAGGCCATGAGGGATGTTGCCGCTAGCTGGTCACGTACCGCCTCTAACGACTCAACCGTGTAATTGCCAAGTCGCTGGACATTGTAATGAATATAATTGATGCGATCAACATTTTTGTTGGGAGTTACCCAAATTAGAATACTTTCGAATCCCGCTGAAACCTGATTAGCAAGTTTATACTCATTAGGAACGCCACGGGGGACGCCTATGGCGTCAATATAGGTGGGATCGGAGTTACCCATCCAGGAGTGTGGTGCTCTCTTTTGGCGATGCAAGACCTCCTTCAGGTTTGGAGGTAACCTTATTTCAGCTGTGAGATTCACTGAGGAAACAGAAACAGGAAGTAACAGAGACACCACAGAACACACACCCGCAGCATTTGTGGGCAATCTATCATACAACTTATCACTTCCACACCATAACCAGATGTCAGCTCGGGATAAGGGGTATGGTACCGGAAAGAACATGTTTGATACACACCAGTCAGACGGAATGCTTCCCAATGATGTTCCAGTCCCTTGTAATTTGAGGCAGGTAAAATTTTGGCGTGCTACATATTTGTCAAAAATTGTTTTTTCTTTGTTCTCTCGGGTAAGTGGGAATATCGAATCGTATTTAGAGCACTTAAAGGTTGGATTGGTGTTTTTTAGGAGGTCCACAATACATTCTTTATCAATTGGGGCCGAAATGATACGGAGTACGGGTCGGGCACCCATACATACGAGACAATCATTTCGGGTTTCGCTGGCAGCTTGTTCCGCCATTAACAGCCAATTGTTAGATAACGCTGAAACACCTGTAGTCATTCTAAACCACTCGTCCACTGATGGTTTGCCATGAATTATCTGGACTATACTCGATCTAGGGGATACAAATGACGGAATCACCTTGCCGGTTGTCGCCTGAGTAATATTGGGGTTTTTACATATCCCCACTGACCAGCATGGATCGTTGTCCGAACACCATACAACAGGTTCAGGAAGCTACACTTTGTGGACGATGAAGTCCAGTCCCCCTCCCTCCACAGAGGTAAAGTGCCTTCCGACTCATTTATCCTGAGATACAAACCAGAATTATCAACAGAAAAATTTGAAACCCTCTTTTGCCATTCTTTAGCTGTTTTTGACCAGCCATAAGTACCAGGTGACCAGCGGGTCGACTGATCCATTACAAAGGTGTGTGCCCAATTACCCCCTGTGTCCTGGTACGGCCTAGCATCAATATACCATTGGTATCTGTTTCCCATTTCCATTATTTGTTGAGTATAACGCTGCATATGGAATAAACATGCGAATTTCGAACGTACCGTTGTAACAAAACCATAGCCTATTGTCATATAATAATTAATTGAAAAGATTATTGCTCAGCAAGCAATACCATAAAACTATAGGGAACTCTTTTATATTGGGTTTGACGTCTCCATATGGTTTCAATTGAGACTAAACCATCTTACAAAGGATTAGGATAACCTACCAGACAAGGGAAAATACGATGGGATCTAACAACTCCCTCAATCACCATTCTTTTGGGGAAAAGTGTTTTTACAAATGAAAAAACGTGTCCTACTTGGCAAGAAAAAAAAATATTGAAACAGTGTTTATCCTGTTACGCAGTAAATAGGAAGTCAATTTTTCCACTGTTTAATCATTTTACCTGCTTAAACCTTACAGGGCATGGTCTGAAGCTGGGGGCGATAAATGAGACGTGGTGTACCGGCGTTTTAAAACAAGCTACACCCCTGATACCACGTTCTTGCCTATGGTGGCGGGGTGGTAGATAAATTATACGACTCCTGCCAAAACGCGGCAGGACTAGGTACTTTGGTCTCACTGCTCTTACCGGTGTCTGTTTTTCCATCCACAGTGGAGGAGATACAATTGGCGGCTCAGAATTCGGAGGTGAAGGGTCGACCCTCCCGACATCGTCGAGAGGCATGGAGGGAAGGAGATCCAACATACATTGATGCGATTGGCATCCCCCGGGGCGTACCAGATGAGTATAAGCTGGCTAATCAGATCGCAGCAGGTTGGGAGTCCATCTTCCTTCTAATCACCCCAAACAAAAATGTGGATAGAATAAATTACTTACATTACAATGTCCAAAACTTGGAAATTATGTTAAACAGGGATTTGTGGCCATGAAGGAACAACTGGCAGCTACCAGTCTGATGGCGTTCCAGAATCGCATAGCGGTGGATATGATCCTTGAAACAGGGGGCGTGTGTGCAATGTTTGGAAAACAATGTTGCACCTTCATACCGAACAACACGTCACCCAGTGGATCTCTCACCAGGGCCATTACTGGCCTGCAAACACTGAACCGCAATATGCAAGAGCATTCTGGAGTAGATACGTCCGCATTGTCAGATTGGTGGGATAAGACCTTTGGAAAATATAAAGATTTGGCTACATCCTTCATGGTGACTATTGGCACAATAACCGCTATCCTAACATTGTGTGGGTGCTGTATTATCCCCTGTTTGCGCTCCTTGCTAAGCCGACTTATAAATACTGCAATTGCCCCTACAAATTCTAAAGTACATGAGTTGTATCTTATGGGACGGTTTGGGGAAAGCAGTGAGGTCCAGGAGTACGGTAAATCCGAGGACCAATTGGACGAATATAATTATGTTCTTTCTCTTTCAGACCAGCCATGGGAGTAAGGAGTAGGCGGGAAAAATCACAGGCACCCGACATTACCATTTAGTGATTACTAAGAAATGACTAATAACATACATATTATAAAAACGGGGGAATGTTGGGTTTATTCTGTTTTACTATTATAATAGTTATATTAATTCATTTCTTTATTAAATCATTCTCTTTCTATTCTCTGTATTAATTCATTACTTTGTTAAATCATTCTCTTTCTGTTTTCAAAAGTGTTGCGAGGTCACGAGTATTGCCAAGTCATCTTTAACCTGGACGGCCTGTTCCAGGATGGTTATAAAAACAATCCACCCAATCTGGGTCCTTGAGATTTGGTGGGCCCTTGGTGACGAGGCCAGGGCTATTCGGCCAATAACAAGAATGTTGTTATCGTTATGTAACCGTGCACTTCGGGTTTTTCTGTATGTAACCATTATATGATTATGATTATATTATATGATTCATTAGGTCAAGGAGGTTGTATAATTACTCTAATCTAAATGTTGTTAGGTCTAGTCTCCTGTTTTTGTTATTAGTAAAAAACTTTGATTGTTATTGTAGTCCCAGATGTTGTTTTTACTCATACGTGATGGAATGATCAACAACTCTGTAACTTGTTTTGATTCATGACCATAAGAGTGGGACGAAAACGTCTATTCGGTGAGACGTTCGGAAGTTGTAAGGTGACACTTGCTGACTCTCCCCTTCGGAGGCTTTTATCTGTTGTATCCATTTCTATTTAATTAAATGTCAATAATTGAATAAGATGTCTTCCTGCAGTTATTGATAATTACGGACGAAGGTAATTATTAATGAACCTAATAATTTAGCATCATTCTAAGTGATAGAAATTAAGTTATAGTGAAAACTATGATACTTGGCCAAAACGTGATTTTCAGCGCATGAAACGCACGTTAAGGCAATAAAAACTGAAATGTTCCCCTGCTGCGAAACAAACTGTCAGAGGCACATAGTTACTGTGTATATAGTGTAAAATCGTCCAATTCAAGTAAGTTTTGAATTTAGCATCATTCTAAGTGATAGAAATTAAGTTATAGTGAAAACTATGATACTTGGCCAAAACGTGATTTTCAGCGCATGAAACGCACGTTAAGGCAATAAAAACTGAAATGTTCCCCTGCTGCGAAACAAACTGTCAGAGACACATAGTTACTGTGTATATAGTGTATAATTGTCCAATTCAAGTAAGTTTTTCATTTGGCATCATTCTAAGTGATAGAAATTAAGTTATAGTGAAAATTGTGATACTTGGCCAAAACGTGATTTTCAGCGCATGAAACGCACGTTAAGGCAATAAAAACTGAAATGTTCCCTGCTGCGAAATAAACTGCCAGAGGCACATAGTTACTGTGTCTATAGTGTAAAATCATCCAATTCAAGTAAGTATTGCATTTAGCATCATTCTAAGTGCTAGAAATTAAGTTATAGTGAAAACTATGATACTTGGCCAAAACGTGATTTTCAGCGCATGAAACGCACGTTAAGGCAATAAAAACTGAAATTTCCCCTGCTGCGAAACAAACTGTCAGAGGCACATAGTTACTGTGTATATAGTGTATAATTGTCCAATTCAAGTAAGTTTTTCATTTTGCATCATTCTAAGTGCTAGAAATTAAGTTATAGTGAAAACTATGATACTTGGCCAAAACGTGATTTTCAGCGCATGAAATGCACATTAAGGCAATAAAAACTGAAATGTTCCCCCGCTGCGAAACAAACTGTCAGTGACACATAGTTACTGTGTATATAGTGTATAATCGTCCAAATTAAGTAGGTTTTTCATTTGATATCATTCTAAGTGATGGAAGTTAGGGTTAGGGTTAGGGTTAGGTTAAGTTATAGTGAAAACTATGATACCTGGCCAAAACGTGATTTTCAGCACATGAAACGCACATTAGGGCAAAAAAACTGAAATGTTTGTTAGGTCTGAAAATACAACTTCAGGAGCAGGCTAAGAAAGAGTGAGATAAATTTAAATAGAAAATATGTATTACCAGACTGCAAAGTGGACAGTGAGAGTTCCTACAGTGGGGTCCTGTTCACTGCGATGTTACTGCAACTCTAGTCGAATGACCAGTGAGTGTGTCTTAAATACAGGCAAAACTGACAGTTGTCCCTAAGACTTTGGACAGATACGTTTCAGTCATTTGCAGGGCAACAAGTAATTGATTAGTGTCGGGCCTGGAATCTGTAGTCAATGGTTTCCAGACGTAGGGTGTTCTTCGCTGTTCCTACCCTGGGGAACACCGCCATCATGATTTTGGAGGAGACTGACCATTGTTTGTATTAGAGGGGGACATCCGAGCCCCAAACTGAATCATGGGGGAAGAAATCAAAGCTCCGTCGTTGACGCCTGGTGGGTAGATGTGGGTTGGCGTCGACAGTTGGAATCGAGTCTGCTGTTAGAACGTACGTGTGGTCGGATGCAGATGTAGGGACACAGAGCCCAGTTGTATTGGTGGGGATGATCATATACACTTGCCTTTCGCAGAGCCACCATATTTGGTCCAGTACTGTCCATGATTGGGAAGGAATGTGTCTGATCTCGGCACACCTGGTGACGTGAAGTTGGTCTAAAGGGGTCTTCGGATCCGGTCCGCTGAAGTTGAAACAGGATGGATAACAGTCTGTTCGGTTGTTGCACTGGACATACGTTGCGGTATTGACTGTAGCCGCTAATGGTACTGCGACCATGGTATGTAGGCGGTCGAGCTTTGCTGGAAGGATTCTCTCAAATTACCCAGAATACAGTTGTAGGTGAGGTTGGCGAGTTCTTCGTTCTGTCGGTTGGCCCATAGCTGTGGTTGGTCTTCCATGTTTTTTCTGAGTCTGAGTTTTACTGTTCTAATGGTTTGTTCGACGAGTCCAGCACTTTGGTTCAGTTTGATGAAATCCATGTTCAGAAGCTCGAAGGGATATGTTCCTGTTTGCCTTGTTCCATGCTTGGGTCGTTCGTTGCCTTGAGAGTCGTGTCTACAGCAGTTCAGACAGTTTCTGCCCAAAAAATTTAAGTAAGTTTGGAGACCTCTGGGAACATGCATTGTTTGTTGTACTGTACTGATCATCCCTCCTGTTGAGACATGGCTCCTCACATGGCTCAATTTGGCAATTACTTCAAACAATGATCGTGTCACGCATGGCTTGTTTTCTACTGCATAGAGTCCGTTCTTGTGTTGAGTGGCTCCTTTTGTTTCCCATTGCAGTTTCTCTTTTTCTGGGGCATGATTTTGCATTTCTCTTAGGAATTCAGCAGGGATTGGGCTGTGTCTTTCCACCGTCACGTCTTGTTCTAGGAATAGTCTACATGCCTCTGTCAGTGCCACTATTCCTGCGGCTTGTGCGGACCAGTCGCCAGGGAGTCGTCCTGTCTTGAGGTTGTCTTTTTGAGTCACCACGGCATATACGTTGTGTTTTTCTCCATCCAGGGTTTTTGATGATGATCCATCCCCATAGGCAATGTGTCCAGGGGGCAATGGGTTGTCCATTAGGTCAGTTGCATATACGTGGTTAATTATGATTCGTTGAGTGGGCAACTGTGAGAATTGGTTTAACCACTTGTCGTCCGGTCTCCCATGAACTTCAGGGTGACATGTCATGGCCATGTTTGTTGTTCCTGTCCTGGTGCTGCTGGGCAGATATCTTCAGACTGTTCTCTTAGACTTTCAGCTACCTTGGCAGAATCATTCCCGACAATGTCGAAAACGTAGAAGCTGTTAGATGTGGTCAAGTGGAAGATATTTTTGGTCTGTAATTCCCTGGGTTGGAAGCCATTTTGGGTGGCCACTAGGCTTAGCCCAAGCTGGACCATGATATCTCGTCCCGGTAACTCTCCGATTTCCTTTTGCAGTCTGACAATAAACCCATCCCTTTTGTTGCGTTCTCACCCATATTAATCACCTACTTAATAGTTTAAACAACAATTATTTTCTAAATTACCCGAAATTGATATCCACTTTGTGATTAACCCAATATCTCTGAACAGACAAAGACTAAAAGTCCCTGACTTTGTCTTAGTTAAGTCCCTGACTCTATTAACAGACCAAGACTATAAAGCCCTTGCTAATTCTTGTTCTACTTTCATTGGTCCCGGACCAAAAAATCGTCCATTTCAAGTAAGTCATTCATTGGCATCATTCTAGGTGATTCTGGAGCTATCACCCACCATAAACAGTGTCCAAAACAGGCGATACAAAATAGTGGTTGCATTATAACAGGGTCCAGTCGGTTCTGGTGGGTGTTTGTATACGAAACTTGTGTCCAATTATGATGGGGATGTATACTTGACTATTCTGTATAGAAGTAATCATCTAGCGATGTTCAGAAGTTCTGTTATGCCCGAATGAATTACTTTCATTTGGTCACTTTATTTACAAGTGGTGGTTTAGAAACAGGCCCAGTCGGTTTTGGTTGGTGCTTTTACCCAGAATTTGTGTTTATTGTGTGAGTGGATGTATTTTCACTATTTTGTATAACAATAATGATCCAGGATGGTTCTGGAGCTATTTCCCACCACAAACAGTGTCCAAAACAGGCATTTTGCGGTTCAAGTAGTGGTTGTATTAAAACCAGGCCCAGTCGGTTCTGGTTCGTGTTTTTACCCAGAAATTGTGTCCAATGATGATGGGGATGTATTTTTGATTATTCTTTATAAAAATAATATTCTAGGGATGTTCAGAAATTCTGTTATGCCCGAATCAATGACCTCAATTTGGGCACTTTATTTACAAGTGGTTGTTTAGAACCAGGCCCAGTCGGTTCTGGTTGGTGCTTTACCCACAATCAGTGTCGATTGTGTGGGTGGATGTATTTTCACTATTCTCTGTAAGAATAAAGATCCAGGGATGTTCTGAGACGATTTCCCACCATAAATAGTGTCAAAAACATGCATTTTGCGACAAAAATAGTGGTTGTATTAGAACCAGGCCCAGTCGGTTCTGGTTTGTGTCTACACCCGTAACGTGTGTCCAATAGGAATGGGGTTGATGTTTTGACTATTCTGTAGAAAAATTATCATCTGGGGATGTTCAGAAGTTCTTCTATGCCCGAATAAATGACCTCCATTTGGGCACTTTATTTTGCATGGTGGTTGTAGTAAAACCAAGCCCAGTCAGTTCTGGTTTGTGCTTTTACCCAGAGTTAGTGTTGATTGTGTAGGTGGATGTATTTTCACTATTCTGTCTAAAAATAAAGATCCAGGATGGTTCTAGGGGTATTTCCCAGTGTTGGGGCTACCAGCCAACACTTAAATAAACTCGAACACAGGAACACACACTGATGCGGATGGAATGAAAGTTATAGGCCGCGTCTGCAGAAGCGGGGGAGTGGACAAATCAGAGGCCCGATAGTGTGACTACTCTCCAAGCTCCTCAAGGCTGTTTCCCGCTGAAAAGTTGCTTCAACTCTGGTTTTATTAGAGATAAGACAAGTCATAAAAATGGGAGGCGTCAATACAAATGCAGGACGTGGAGTACAAAAGGTTTAGTGCACATTTTAACCAATAGGTGTAAATTAATATTCTATTCTAGTAACCTTTAATATATCATAGTGAAATGGGTGCAAGATTATATATATATGCATGCAAATATATTTCACATATCCCCCCTGAAGTTACTTTGAAAGAATTTTCATTTTCATCAATCTATATCCCTCCTTTGCAGGTTTTAGAATACAAATATCATTAATAGTCACTCAACAGGGTATGAAAAATAACTAAATCACTTGTCAAGGCAGAGGCGAAAAACTCAAGTTTACTCAGGGGTACTTGAGGAAAATTCCTCTGCGTCCCCCTTAATGAGCGAACACAATTTTTTAAGTCAAGACAAGTACATTTACCCAGACGACTCGACATCCGGGGATTCATCACACTTTGGAAGAGTGCTAGAATCTCCGGCAAGGTTTGTCATGCTGTGAAACTGTATGTCACTGTAAGCTACCAGCGTGTGCTGGATATTTTTTTGAATCATAACTTTCATACAAGGGATTACACACATTGAAAAGATGCAGAATAGAATTAAAACCGCAAAAAAGGGAGTTGCAAATTTAATCAGAATAGAGAACCATGATCCGGTTGTCAACCACGACCACAGTGATGCACCTATGGCTGAGTGATCTTGGGCCATGGTGTTGGCTAAGGCTTTCATTTCAGCTATGGCACGAGTTATGTTACCTTCGTCACCGGTTTCATCTGGGATGAAGGTGCAACAGTGTTCTCCAACTATGGCACACACACCTCCATCCTTGGCTGTTATCAAATCTAGGACCATGCGGTCTTGCAACTCCATTTCTCTAAAGGCTTTTAATTCCTCTGCTATACCTTGTAGGGCTTTGATAGTTTGGTTAATGAACAATCCCATCCGATAATTCAATGGTTCTACACGGAGCATAACTTTACCCACTCCAATCTGTGGAAGTAGTGACAATATGACTTTCTCGGAGGTGGACCATAATTTGTGATCATCAGGGACATTACTACCCCAAATTGAATCATGTGGTTTAAATTGTACAGGTATAAATCTCTTATATCTTACTGGTATTTTCACTCCCCTTAAAAGGAATGCATCTTGAACCATCTGCACCATTGCACAGCGACCATTCCGTACTGTGGGCAAACCCAAATACACTGTATGCCCACACATCCAATACCCATCATCTTGGGGATCAGTGCCCATTACATCAGGGAGAGTGTAATAGTCCCTGCAGGTGGCACCCATGGGTACTCCTGTAGCATTGAACCTGGCTTTGTTAGTGGTGTCTCGTCTGCACGGGGTAAGTATATCCCTACAGAATTTCATGGGGACTTCTCCTACTGGTCTGGACTTACCCCAGAATGTCATATTACTAGCGAAACACACAGCCGTAAAATCACTTGGGTATGGGACGTTGCTTAACATAACTAGATCTGTCCAATCATAGTTCAAAAGCCTTGTGAATTTTCTACCTGTTAAAGGTGGTACAGTGGCATCAACCTCGGGAACTACAGATCTAAATGCACCTTCTAGACACTGTGATCTCAGTATGTCGGGATACCATAGAGGTGTGTAGGCATTATAGGTATAGGGGTTGATTGGCTTGGGATACACTGGTGGGGTACATGTGGAATAAGGCATACGACTACACAAATAACAACTTTCTTTCACACCAGTTATTTTTTTCTGAAATACCATGAAATTATACCACATATTTTCTTCAAAATGATTCTTTGGATTGTTCTTTTCATACCACTTCACTTTCCTCTGTGACAGTAGCACGGCATCGTCTCGTTTTTCAACTCGAATGTCTGGGGGCGGGGCACTCAGCCACACCCATGCTGCCACTGATAGTCACAGTGATGAGGGTGGCAGTGGCTTTCATTTTGGCTTCTGTGTGAGGGTGTAAAAACTGTGAGAGGTCAAGGTTAGGTTAGGGGGGGTGTTTGGGGCAGGTGAGCAGACGTCAGATGATTCCTTCGCGGACAAGGGTTTTGGTACCGTCCGATTTGCAATCTACTCAGGGTTGCCGATGTCTCGAACTATTTTGCCTTGGGATTGGTGAATCCACGTCGACCTCTCGGCAATCTTTACTGCGGTGGGGGTGGTGAGTTGAACCACGAATGGGCCTTCCCAACATGGCGAGGACCAGGATTTCCTTTTTATGACTCGAATCAGGATCTGGTCACCAGGCTTCACCACCTCCTGTAGGGGAGACAAAGGGGATAACGGCAGCTTACATGTATTTTGGACAAGTTTTTCTCTAAACATTTTTACCATCCACTCTGTGAGTGGATCTGCCTCGCCCTTAGTCTCTTGCCATGGTTCACCTTCCCATAGGGGAAGTTGGAATGGTCTTCCATGAACTATCTCAAAAGGTGTTAATCCTGAGCTAGTTGGTACAATTCTCATATATGTTTTGACCAGTGGTAAGCATTCTGGCCATGGTTTTTTTGTTTCTTCCATGGTTTTTTTAAGCCTTAGTTCTATTGTACCATTTGTTCTCTCTACCAGTCCCGCGCTTTGCGGATGGTACGAGCAGTGATTTTTTAGACTTATTCCTAGGTGGTTTGCTATGTATTGCATTATGCTGTTTACAAAATGAGTTCCATTGTCGCTCCAGATGATTCTGGGGATCCCATGTTCTGGGATTATGTGTTTACAGATGGCTTTAGCCACCGTCAATGCGTCTGGTGTTTTTGAGGGGACTATTTCAGTCCATTTCGAGAATGAGTCAATCAAGACTAAACAGTATTTATACTGGTTGCTTCTGGATAATTCAATGAAATCCATGTGTATAATTTCAAATGGGTAGGTACCTTTTGGGCATTGGCCTCGTTTGGGTCTGAGGTTACCTTGCACATTATGTTTGCAGCAAGTTAAACAGTCTCTACAAAAAATTTTAAAATAGGTATTTAGACCTGTTGTCACATGGAAAACACGCTGTACCATGTCTATCATCCCCCTTGTTGAGACATGAGACTTTCCATGGCTCAATTTTGCTACCATTTGGAATAATTTTTTTGGCAAGCAGGGTAGGCCTTTTATTGTATATAGGCCGTCCGCAGACTGTTCTGTGCCTTTGAGTATCCATGCATCTTTTTCATTCTGTGGTGCAATGTTTTGCATTTCAATTAATACTGTTTTTGGGATTGACTCATGTTGTTGTTGTGTATACTGAGCACTCAGTGTTTGTGCTGCTCCTTTGTTGTTGTTGTTGTTGTAGAGGCAGCGCCCAGGTGGCCCTAACATAGGGTACGCCTGGCTAGCGCTAGCACCTTCGACGGCTCAGTCACCAGCACGTCCAGGGGGGGTGAGGCGACACCGAAGATCTGGAGGCGGAGGGAAGAAAGGCCGGGGCAACGCTGGAGCCAATGTTCATGGTCTTGCGTCTCTTCCCGGCAGAGGGGGCAGGTTGGGTCGAGGGTGGGGTTGAGAAGGTGACGGTAAGCTCTCAGGCTTGGGTGGTGGCCCGAGCGGAGGCGGGCGATGAGAACCGCGTCGCTCCGGTTCTTCACGCGCGCACAGTCTAGGCGCCAGTTATATTTTGGGTAGACGACCGCTGCGCGATGATCCGGTCTAGGTGGATTGTCGCGAATTAGTCGTCTGATGGCTGCCTTGGCTGGGGCGAATGAGATTGGTCGTGGCTCGTCGACCTTGGAGGAGGCGGCTTCCTTCGCTAGGGCATCTGCCATCTCGTTCCCAGGCAACCCGCAGTGACCTGGGGTCCACAGGAGGGCTGTCCGAGCCCTGCGCTGGTTCAGCAGACGACGGATTTCGCCGGTGTCGGCCGAGTGGCTGGCGATGGCAGTCAGTAGTGATTGACTGTCCGAGCACACTGCGACGTCACCAGCTATGTCCGTGTCAGTTAGCCATTGCAGGGCCATCGTCATGGCCGCCTTCTCTTCCTCGAAGGAGGACGTGAAAGGGGCCCCACGCATCGGCTTTGAGTGCGTGGTGATTGGGTCTGCCGGATCTCCAGTGGTGACGATCATTGCCACCCCGCCGGCCCTTGTTCCATCGGTAGCAGAGCCGTCGGTGTAGATGGTGACCTCTGGTGCGACTGCACGGATGGCGGAGATGGCACGTTCCCGAAGGACTGGCAGGGGATCGAGTTTTGTGGCACTCCCAAGGGTTGCAGAGACCGTCCAGAGGTCGGTGTCGTTCACCCATGGGCACTCGATGGGGGGCGGGAGGACCTCTCGTTGGTTGGACAGGGCGGGGGGGAGGGCGGACATAGTTCCCGACGCGGTCTTGCGCCAGCTGGAACGCTGGAGACGGTGCACGACTGTCTTAGTAGCAAGTTCGTGCCGAGGGTGATCAGGAGGAAGGCGGAGGGCTTTTTCAAAGGAGATGGCTGCTAGTTGGTTTACTCGCGAGGAGTAGGAGCACACGCCCGCTTCTAGCTGCAGCGCCTCGACTGGTGTAGTCCTCAGTTGGCCCGTCACGATGCGCAGGGCACTGTTCTGGGCGCGACCAAGGTCGTCGAGTCGAGACCGCGACAGGAAGGGTTGCCATGCTGGGGCGGCATAGTCCATGACGCTCCGCTGAAGGGCGAGGTGGACAGAGCGTAGGCTGTTTTTCTGCCAACCCCAGTCTTTTGTGGTCAGAGAGGCAAGGATGCGGTTTCTGGAAGCCACTGTCTTAGTGACGGCCTTCACGTGTGGCCCGAAACTCAGGCACCTGTCGAGCTTTACCCCAAGGAATTTGGGGGTGGGGTTGAAGCGCAGGCTCGTTGTTCCCACATTGACGGACGGGGTCCAGGAAGCCTCCCTTGGGTCGGTTGAGAAGAAAGTGACCTCACTCTTCGAGGCGTTCAACTTCATCTTCTTTTTGCAGCTCCACTCACAGACAGCTCCGACTGCGTTCTGGATCGCCGCCTCAGCGTCTTCCTTGCGTGTACTCTGTGCCAGCAGGGCAACATCGTCGGCATAAAGCGCGATGTCGACCCCTGCTGGGATGACTCTTCGGAGGTTGTTGATGTATAACACGAAGAGGAGGGGTGCAAGGACAGAGCCTTGGGGGAGACCTTGGCGCAGTGGGACGGACTTTCCCCGCTCCCCGTTTATTAGGACCCTGGCTCGGCGGTCGGAGAGGAAGCTCTTTAACCACCGGGCAGTTTGGGCTGGCATGCCTACGTCCAGCGCCGTCAGGAGGAGATCCTCCTTCCAGACACGGTCGTAGGCTTTGCTGTAGTCCAGCAGGGCCATCACACCGCGGAGCGGTTTTTTCCGTTGGAAGCCGTCGCTAATGGTCTGCGTGACGTGGAGGATCTGGTCTTCGCAGCTCCTCAGTTTGCGGAAGCCCGCCTGCTCTCTGCAGATCCAACCTCCGGTTTCTGCCTCGTAGTACACTCGGTTGTGGATGATTCTCTCGAGGGTCTTCACCACGCACGAGGTCAGGCTGATTGGACGATAGGAAGAGATGTCACTGGCAGGTTTGCCAGTCTTCCTGAGAGGTAGGATGGTTGCCTCTCTCCATGCCTGCGGGCAGGAACCGGATCTGAAGGATTCATTGAAGATTCCCAGGAGTTCCCGCCTGGCCGCAGGTCCCAGCGCCTTGATGAAGGATGGGGGGATATCGTCCGGACCTGGGGCGCCCGTCGGTCGCATCTGATGGATCGCAGTTTTGAGCTCCCGCTCGCTGAAATCCGCGCAGCTCTCGCCGTCAGCTGATGGGGCATCCAGCCGTTGCTTCGCTTCTCGGATGCGGTGTCGTTCTTCTTTGGAGAAGGAGAGTCTGCACACTGCGGCATAGTGCTTTGCAAAAACATCGGCTTTCCCCACATTGGTGGTGTAGAGGCGGCCGTTGTGTTGCAAGGACTCAGTGAGCGCGCAGTCATCGGGTGATCCGCTGAGAGAGCGGATCAAACGCCACGTTTTGCTGGTGTCCGGGTTGAACTCCAGCTCCTCCAATAGGGCAGCCCACTTTGCTTCCTTGGCCGACCGGGTGAGTGAGTTCACTTTCCTGCAAGCGGCCAGCCAGTCTTCTCTGTGGGTGCTTATGGAGCGACGTAGGCGATTGCGGTCTTTGATAGCAGATCTCACGTCAGCCGACATCCAGGTATTGCTCGTCTTGCCTCTCCGGGATTTGCCAACGACGCGCTTCCCCACCTCCTTCAACAGGGTCGTGAAGCGGGAGAGGCGGTTGGACAGCGGCGGGGGCGTGTTGGTTCCAAAACTCAGTACTGCATCTTCTACGTCTTGAGTGAAGGTTGCCCAGTCGACGTCTTTGTGGTTCCACCGTGCCGTTGGTAGGGGCGGGCATGACGGGCGGACGACACAGGCCACTGAGATGGACAGGGGTAGGTGGTCGGATCCAAGGTCCTCATCAACAGTCCATTCGGCATGGTTGGCGAGCCGCGGGTGGGCAAAGGTGAGGTCGGGTGTACTAAGCCCGCCGGTGCTTCGGTTCACCCTTGTTGCCGACCCGTTGTTAAGGAGTGTGATGGAGTTCCTCAGCAGCCAGTCCTCGATGTCGGCCCCACGCTTGTCGCTTGGCTGGTTGTGGTCCCAGAGGCCGGAGTGGGCGTTTAGGTCACCGCCGATGATCACGTCGGTGTTCGCCCCGATCCAGGTGAGGTCCAGTTCGGAATTTGGTCCCGGATCTCGGCATGGGGGTGCGTAGAGGTTGTGCACCGTCAGCCAGCGGTGCCGGGTCACACGTACCTTGATCGTGGACGACTCCAGGAGGCCCCGCAGGGAGGCGCCCAGGTTCATGAAGGAGAGGTCGTCTTTGATCAGGGTCATGAGTCCGCCCCCGGGTTGGTCTTTGGGGCGGTCGGCACGGACGACAGCATACCCCGGGAAGGTCGGGGTGGAGTCTTTGGCCCGCAGCTTGCTTTCCTGGATCAAGCAAATGTCGTACTTGCCTTCGACCATCCGCTTTTCCAGCTCGGCAGACTTTGTCTTCACGCCGTCAGCATTCCACTGCAAGATGCGCAGCGTGGATCTCTTGGCTACGTCGGGGATGTCCGTCTTTGGTTTTGGGAAGGGTAGGAGGGGGTTTGTGGGGTTGGGTTGGGGTTGGGAGGTAACCGGTGTCGGGGTGGTGGCACATTGTGGGCAGGACCAGGTGTCAGATGGCCTCATAGTTGCCGCAGCATCTTGGGTAGCGCCTGAGCAGGACCGGTGGTAGGGGGCTCTGCAGACTCGACAGGTGAGGGGCTGGGTCGTCTTGGCGATGGTACGCTGGCAGCCGGTGCATTTCACTTTGTGCTGGGAGTCAGACAGGGGTTGGACTGCAAGGCCGGCCGCAACGCGGCCGGCGACTGTCTCGATTCGGGGCCTGTGCAGTGGGCATCTCCATGGGGACGCCTCGGGGGTGTCTCCACGGCAGCGCCTTCCGCGGTGGGTCATCGCTCCACAACTGGTTTCCGCGCATGCAAGGAAGCGGATCCCAGTCTTGAGTGCCTTGTTGCAGGAGCAACAAATCCGCCCTCCCGAAGGGGGAGGGCCGGGAGGTTGGCCTCCGTGGGCCACGCACCTCCAAGGGCCGGTCTGCAACCGCCGGGAGAGGCCGCTGCAGGCCGACTGTTTGTGGCATAGGGCGGGGCAGGAAGGGGCGGAGCAATGGAGCGGAGGTTGGCCGCGACGGATCGGACGGTGGCAGTGGTGGCAATCTCCGTCAGGTCCCGGGTTCGTTTCGACATCTCCGGCAAGGAGGAGGAGGCGGGAGGCCAGTGCCGGATACCAGGCCCCCCATCTCAAAAAGGTGAGGGGGGGAGACTCCAGGGTCTCGGTGGCGCCAGCTCCCTGACCGGGCCGATGGTCCGAGTCGTGGGGTGCGCGCCTGACGAAGCACATTCGCCCAGAGGTCTGGTTGAATGGAAGGGGCCACGAAGAGGCTGTGCTTGTTCCCTTCCGCTGCTCCTTTAGCTGCTGTATCTGCTCTAGTATTTCCTCTACTAATTCTGTCGCTGCTGTTACTATGTGCCTTACATTTGCATACAGCTATGTGGCTGGGAAGTAGTACTGCATTAAGTAATTGTTTCAGCAGTTCGGCATGCTCTACTGATTTGCCTGTGGATGTTTTCATCCCTCTTCTAATCCATTGTGCAGCAAATACATGTAGAGTGGAGTGTGCATATTGGCTGTCTGTATAAATCGTGACCTTCCTACCTTTAAACAATGTGCACGCCTTTGTCAATGCTATAATTTCTGCATCTTGCGCTGAGAGATTAGATGGCAATTTTTCTGCACATAAGACTTTGTTGTCTGTGACGACTGCAAATCCTACTTGATTTTTTCCTTGTTCTGATTTGGATGCGGATCCATCTACGTATACATAAGTGCTGTCTGGAATTGGAGTGTCTTTTAGATCTGGTCTTGGTTTACAGCTTTCACTGGTTCTTTCATCACATTGGTGTGGATCTCCGTCTTCTTCAGTTTGTATTAACGTTGCTGGGTTCAAGGTATTGCATCGCTTAATCGTGAGATGGGGTTGCGATAACAATGTGGCTGTTACGGCCAGGTGTCTTGCTGGTGACAGGAACGACATTTTGGTTTGTGTTATCAGTAGATCCACTTCATGGGGGACTTGGAGTGTGAGTGGATGGAACAGTAAAAGTTCAGCTGTCATCTGGACCGCTAATGCTGCTGCGCACACTGCTCGTACTTACGGGGGTAGGGCAGCTGCAACTGGGTCCAGTCGTTTTGGGTAGAACGCTACTGGTTTAATCTTTGTTCCATGTGGTTGTAGTAACACTGATGTCATGAACGCTCCTTTGCAAGTCACTGTTTGGGTGAATGGTTTTTCATAGTCAGGAAATGCTAGGACTCCTGATTCCAAGATGTGTTGCTTCACTTCCATGAATGTTCGGTTTCCTTCTTCAGTCCATGTCACTGGGTATCTCATTGTCATCTCAGTGGCATAGATCATGTCTAGAAGTGGCTGAGTTAGTTCTGCATAATTTGGAATCCAACTCCTGCAGTAGTTAGTTAGGCCTAAGAAGGCCATCATTTGTTTTTTCGTCTGTGGTTTCGGACATTGCTGGATGGCTTCTCGTCTTCCATCCGTTAGTTCCCTTCCTTTCTGTGAGACTCAGTGTCCCAAGAAGATGACTGACTCCTGACAGTACTGCAGTTTCTTCAGCGACGCCTTGTTCCCAGTTTGCTCTCGATGTTTGAATAATCTGATTGCTTCCTCTTTGTTTTCCTCTTCGGTGGGGCTGGCTATCAGTATATCGTCTACATATACTAGGATCTGTGTGGTGTCTGTGTTCATGCTGATTTATACATGCTGCAATCTCTTGTGAGAATATTGTGGGGCTGTCGCAGAATCCCTGTGGCAGCCTTGTGTATGTGTATTTGGTTCCTTCGAATGTGAAACCAAACCAGTCTTGTGCTGTTTTGTGTAATGGTATAGAGAAAAAATGCATTGCTTAGGTCAATTACTGTAAAGAATTTCTGATTTGGCTTTAACTCGTTCAACAGTATGTGTGGGTCGGGTACGCAGGGTGCTCTGGACTTCACTGCTTCATTGACCCGTCTTAGGTCTTGGACCAATCTCCACGTTCCCGTCTCCGTTTTCTTCACGGGAAAGATAGGTGTGTTACATTCGCTTGATGGACTTTCAATTAGAATGCCTGCTTCGAGCATTTCTTTAATTACTGGTCTGATGCCATTTATAGCATCTGGTTTAAGGGGGTATTGTTTAGCCCGTGGTCGAAATGATGTCTTGGGCTCAATTCTTACTTCTCTTGCTGTGGTCATTTTTCCTACATCTGCTTTTGATTTGGACCACAGTGAACTCGGTACTGTAGGGAAATCTTCAGCTTGTAGTAGTATGTAGTCTTGTCATGCAGTTAAATGCGTCTTCGGACTTGCTTGGGTCATCCACTTCAGCTTCTGTCTTGTCACTGTTCCATATGGGGTGTTTGTTAGTACGCTGACTGTGGGAGTCTGATGTGACCACGACTCCTCGTTTCTGGTCTTCAAAAATTGCACCATGCGTCCTAGGTCTTTCCAGGACCTGTGGTGTTTTCTCTTTATGGACACATGAGGTGTTATCTCAAACTGTAGTAGTTTTTTCGCTTGTGGCGGCAAGTCCACCGAAGTGGCTGCATCTCCCTCTGCTGTGGAATACAGGTACTCCAGTCGGACTAGTTGGGGTCCCAGTCGCTCGAAGTGTTTAACAAATTCTGGTCTGGCTTATCCAAATTTCATGGTGTTGTGTAGTGGCCAGTGGGTTTGTGTTTGGCCATTAATATTTTCGACTTTGGATTTTAACTGTCGGATTACGGATGAGGGCCCTTGTGTTGCTAAATCTAGGGAGTAGAACGTATGAGGTTCCTCTTGATCTTCAACTATTTGGATTTCCGCTTCCTCCCATCTGTGTACTGGTTTCATACCATCGTCTGTGGGGATAAGGCTGATTCCCAGTTTACGGAGTAGATCTCTTCCCATGAGGTTCACAGGACAGTTTTTACTCAGGACAAATTTTGCTTCATGATTTTGTCCATTTTCATCAGTTATTTTTGTTTTCTTCGACTTCTTCAATAGCTCCATGTGTCCTCCTGCTCCTATCACAGTGATCCACTTCTTTCCTGGTATCAATCCTGGCACTTTGTCTTTGATGACTGATTTATCTGCTCCAGTGTCGCATAAGAATCTTACTGGTGTTTGACTTTGTCCCACCAGTAAGGTGTAGTATGGTTTGCTATCTCTCTCCCAGAGGGTGGACATGATTTCGGTTAAGTCTAACACTTCTACTGGCGAGCAGGGGGTTTCTTCGTCCTACCAAACGCTTTCTTCAGTTTCCTCTTCTGTGTTAGACTTCCATTTCTTCTGGCGTCATTCTTGATATTGATTTTCAGGGTTGAACGGTGGGGGTCTCTGGTTCCACCTGTGTGTATTTTTGCAGTCTCGAGCAAAATGTCCTCTCTCTTGACACTTGAAACACTTGTCATCTGGGCTTCTTCTTCTTGGTCGGCCGTGTCTTCCTCGGCCACTTACTCTTCCATGTCCTCGTTGGTAGTATACTTCTGATGACTCTTCGTCCACCGATGAGGCCATGGCTTGGGTCAGAGCGTTAACTCCTGAACTTACCTGTTTTTGGCAGTGTCTCTCCTCAGCATGAATCGCCCACTCCATGAGTTGGTTCATTGGCATGGTTCGGTATGTGACACAGTACTTCTGCACGAACCCTTTGATGTGGGGCTGGAGGCCTTCCAGGAACCCTTGTCTCAGTTGGGCTTGGTACGCCCCTTGCTCATTTTGGTCTTCCGTTATCCCACTGTGGGCTTTGAACACTTCTTCAAATCTTGCTCTGAATTTATGAATTCCTTCTCCTTGTTCCTGTCTTGTGGCTCTAATTTTGTCATAACATGGTGTTGGGCGCCACGTCTCTCGAACTCGACTCAGGACTCTTTCTACTAGCATCGTTAGGTCTGGTGAATCATGGGGGTGAATTTTTCCTTGGTTGTTTTTTTCATCGAAGTTTCCTCTCACTCTTGCCCAGTTGTGTCCCAGACTCATGGTGAACGCTTTTCTTGTCTCAGCTCCATTCAGGTGAAAACTTTGCCTTAGCTGTTCAAAATTATTGGACCATTCAGTTGGGTTTTTTATTGGGTCTCCCAGTCCCTTTCATGCTTCAGTACATTCAGACTCGGTCCATGGACGGTGGACGAGAATGGTTTGATCACGATCTCCATTCACTTGGAAGTGTGGGTTTGCAACTTCAACCATGGGATACATTTGGCTTGGTGGTGCCCATGGCTGTGGGCCAGTGTAAGGTCCTTGAAATGCTATCAAGGGAGGATAGAGTTGTCCTCCTCCCATTTTTTCTCTTTGTGCTCATGTCTGCATTTTGATTACTCCTGCTGGTTCTGCAGCGGCACCTGTGGACTCTGGCTCACCCCTCCTTCTTCATCGTGTGGATTGTAAGAGGCCCTTTGTAACTTGAGATGTTGTTCTTGTGTGTGCATCTCAGGTCCCCCTCCCTCTTTGTGCCCTTGGCTCGTAAAAGGTGCCTGGCACAGCCTGTCCGAAGTGAGTGCACTGGAGGGGGCCAGTGTCTCTTCGTGGGGCCTAATATTAATCAAAGCTGCCATACTTGTTTTTCGTTCAGCTTGTTTAATTTTCTTCATAATTTTTTGTTTCTGTCTTAATTGGGCTTGACCGATCCAAACTTGAATATCTTGAAGTTCTTTACATATCTTCTCTTTTTTTCCTCTTTCAATAGCCTTCTCGACTTGTAATTTACGCTTTATGGCCTGTAATGGCTCCTCCAACAGTCTCCCATCCCACTCTTTGTCTTTATTCTTCCTCCATTCTTTCATATATGTGCAATTATCAGGAAAATGCTTCAGCATAAACTTCATGTCGGTTGAGAGTTCTTTGCTGTTTGTTAAACCCATTTTTGCAACTTTTCTTTTGTTTGAAGATTTTTGCTTATTCAAAAATTATATTGATATATTCCGTTATTCTTATAATGTATTCATTAGTTTTTATTTAGTGTTTACTCACCTTCTCTAGGGACGTCCCGTTTAATTTACTATCTTATTTTCCCGCCTAGATAGTCATTTATACTCTTATTTTGCGCGGCAAACGACGTGATTTACGAGGGTGTCACAAGTGCTGTGGTTTAAATTTCTCCTTAGGGAGATTACTTGCAAGTTTTATATTTATTATTCTATATATATTATTCTATATATATATATATATATATATATATATATATATATATATATATATATATATATATATATATATATATATATATATATATATATATATATATATATATATATATATATATATATATATATATATATATATATATATATATATATATATATATATATATATATATATATATATATATATATATATATATATATATATATATATATATATATATATATATATATATATATATATATATATATATATATATATATTCTTTATTTTGAGCTTTCATTCTCTTGGCACAGTGTAATAATATTTTTTCTATATCTTTAACGCAATCCTCGGAGTCCCTGGCGGAGAGTTGCGACCTCCTCCTCTTTGTCTGGTGATTCACGCATTAGAACTCAAACCAGAAATCTCGAGATCCTTACTTGATCTCCCGTTTAATTTACCTAACTTCTCAAATCCCGAGAACGTTTCCCCTAACTTACGGGGAGCGGTAAAGAAACATTTTTCTCCGACACACGGAGCATCTTTCTTCTCTAGAAAGACAGGGTCTCAATACTGGATTGGATTCTACAAATTAATTTTAAAAGTGCCTTACCGCTCAGATGTGCTATGTGTCCGGTGGGATGGATTCGCTTCCTTCTTCTGAACAGCGGAGAATCGATCACCCTTCTCCCCAATGGGGAGACAGCTGACGTCAGATTTTTGGATTAATTATTCGCGATCCCAAATCAGGATGCGAAACCTACCGGGTTTCGGGCACCAGAATGTTGGAGCTACCAGCCAACACTTAAATAAACTCGAACACAGGAACACACACTGATGCGGATGGAATGAAACTTAAAGCCCGCGTCTGCAGAGGCGGGGGAGTGGACAAATCAGAGGCCTGAGAGTGTGACTACTCTCCAAGCTCCTCAAGGCTGTTTCCCGCTGAAAAGTTGCTTCAACGGTGGTTTTATTAGAGATAAGACAAGTCATAAAAATGGTAGGCGTCAATACAAATGAAGGAGGTGGAGTACAAAAGGTGTAGTGCACATTTTAACCAATAGGTGTAAGTGAAATGGGTGCAAGATTAAATATATATGCATGCAAATATATTTCACACCCAGCGTAAATTTTCTCCAAAACATGCATTTTGCAATAAAAAATAGTTGTTGCATTATAACTGGGTCCAGTCGGGTCTGGTTGCTGTTTATATCTGAAACTTGTGTCCAAAGATGATAGGGATGTATATTTTACTATTCTGTTTAAAAATAATCATGCAGGGATGTTTTGGGGCTTTTTTATACAAGAATCAAAAACCTCCATTATGGATCGTTATTTTGCATGGTGGTTGAATTAGAACCGGGCCCAGTCGGTTCTGGTTGGTGCTTTTACCAAGAATTAGTGTCAATTGATTTGATGGATGCATTTTCACTATTCTGTGTGAAATTAAAGATGCAGGGAATATTTCCCACCGTCAATAGTGTAAAATCGTCCTATCCATGTAAGTCTTTCATGGCATCATTCTAGGTGATTCTGGAGCTATTTCCCACCATAAAAAGTGTCCATAACAGGCACTTTGCGATTAAAATAGTGGTCCTATTAGAACCAGGCCCAGTCGGTTCTGGTTGATGTATGTAGCAGGAACTTGTGTCAAATGATGATGGGGATGTATTTTTGACTATTCTCTATAAAAATAATCATCTAGGGATTTTAAGAAAATCTTTTATGCCCTAATCAATGACCTCCCTTTGGGCACTTTATTTTGCATAGTGGTTGTATTAGAAACAGGCCCAGTCGGTTCTGGTTTGTGTATACACCCGTAACTTGTGTCCGATGGGAATGGGGTTGTATATTTTACTATTCTGTATGAAAATCGTCATCTAGGGATGTTCAGAAGTTATTTTATGCCCGAATAAATGACCTCTATTTGGACACTTTATTTTGCATGGTGGTTGTATTAGAACCAAGCCCAGTCGGTTCTGGTTGGGTCTTATACCCAGAGTTAGTATTGATTGTGTAGGTGGATGTATTTTCACAATTCTGTCTAAAATTAAAGATCCAGGATAGTTCTAGGGCTATTTCCCAGCATAAATTTTCTCCAAAACATGCATTTTGCGATAAAAAATAGTAGTTGCATTATAACTGGGTCCAGTCGGGTCTGGTTGCTGTTTATATCTGAAACTTGTGTCCAAAGATGATAGGGATGTATATTTTACTATTCTGTTTAAAAATAATCATGCAGGGATGTTTTGGGGCTTTTTTTATACAAGAATCAAAAACCTCCAATGGATCTTAATTTTGCATGGTTGTTGAATTAGAACCGGGACCAGTCGGTTCTGGTTGCCGCTTTTACCCACATTTAGTGTCAATTGTGTGGATGGATGCATTTTCACTATTTTGTGTAAAATTAAAGATGCAGGGATGTTTTGGGAATATTTCCCACCGTCAATAGTGTCCAAAACATTTTGCGATAAAAATAGTGGTTGTATTAGAACAAGGCCCAATCGGTTCTGGTTGGTGTATTTACCCAGAATTTGTGTTGGTTGAGTAGGTGGATGTAGTTTCACTATTTTCTATAAAAATAATGTTTCCCACCATAAACATTGTCCAAAACAGGCATTTTGCGATTAAAATAGTGGTCGTATTAGAACCGGGCCCAGTCGGTTCTGGTTGCCGCTTTTACCCAGATTTAGTGTCAATTGTGTGGATGGATGCATTTTCACTATTATGTGTAAAATTAAAGATGCAGGGAGGTTTTGGGAATATTTCCCACCGTCAATAGTGTCCAAAACATTTTGCGATAAAAATAGTGGTTGTATTAGAACAAGGCCCAATCGGTTCTGGTTGGTGTATTTACCCATAATTTGTGTTGGTTGAGTAGGTGGATGTAGTTTCACTATTTTCTATAAAAATAATGTTTCCCACCATAAACATTGTCCAAAACAGGCATTTTGCGATTAAAATAGTGGTCGTATTAGAACCAGGCCCAGTCGGTTCTGGTTGGTGCTTCTACCCATAATTAGTGGTGAATGTGTAGATGGATGTATTTTCACTATTCTGTGTAAAAATAATGATCCAGGATGGTTCTGGAGCTATTTTCCCACCATAAACAGTGTCCAAAACAGGCATTCTGGGATTAAAATAGTGGTTGTATTAGAACCAGGCCCAGTCTGTTCTGGTTAGTGAATTTACCCGAAAAATTGTATCCATTGACGATGGGGATGTATTTTTGATTATTATGTATAAAAATAATCATCTAGGGATTTTCAGAAGTTCTGTTATTCCCGAATCAATGACCTCCATTTGGGCACATTATTGACGGAGCTCACGACCATGATCCAGTGTGTGGCTCGGATGTGTCCCTCAAACACAAATACTGATCAGTCTCATCCAAAATCGTAATGGCTCAGTTCCCTTGAGTGGGAGCGGCAAGGAACGCCCTGCATTTGAAGACCATTGAAGGCAGGTTCCGGGCCTGGGTCGGCGCATCAGTCAGGCTGGGTAGCCGCCATGGCCCAGGTGATTTTCCAGGGCTGCCCTGCTCTTGACGGAGTGGCCACCCAGCGGGGCTGTGTGTGTGCCATGGTGGGAGACTCGTGCTGCCCCTTCATCCCTGCCGGCATGTCCTGCTCGGTCCATGATGCCCTGCAGGCGATTAGGAACATGCAGAGAGCTGTGACCGGAGATTCGGTTCCACAACGAGGATGGCTTGACTGGTTCTTCTCTGGCTCATGGAAACAGCCATTTCAATATTTCGATATTTTCACAGACACAAAAGGAGGGAATTGTGGGATGGACTGGCTAACTGGCTTAATAATTGTTTATTCTTGTCGCACCATGTGGTCATACTGGTTTTACCTTTGTTTGATAAGATCGTAGAATGCAAGGTAGACTAGCCAAACTGGTTTTACAATTGAATTAAAAGATCGTGGAATGTAAGAAAGACTAACTAGTTGGCCTTGCAATTGTTTGTTCGCCTCGCGAAATATAAGAAAGGCTGGCTAACAGGGTTTGCAATTGTTTCCTTGAATTGATCTGCATCCCATCAACCAAGACACCAATCGTCGTTCAAGTCCCTTTGCTCAGCCTACAGCTTACTCACTTGGGATTACACAGGACTGACTCCAGTTATTTTTATTGGTACCTACAAGCTCCCAGAGTCTGAGTGGTCTGGCCAGACACCTTGGACCAGGTCCTCCTCCATACAGGCTACAAAACCATCACATGGCCCCTTTCCAAAGAAGCTACCACCATGACCGCTAACTTCACCAAGTTAGCCACCACCATCAAAGATGGTAAACATATGCTAGACCTTACGACCAATATCCAACAAAAAGGCTGCATCAACCTATGCCTCCGACCGGACCGACCAGGAAAAGGCCCCCTCTTTACTATCAACATCCGCACTACTAGTCCAGCCATGGTCCCCAAAGTGATTGGTGTGAACCCCTTCGTACAACCATCCGCCACACGCCTACTCAAAATCCGTCCGGCAGGAACACCTAAGCCTGAGTAGATACACCTTATTCTCGCCCATGTCCAAACACAGGAAGAAAACGACTACAACCTGATGATGAGGAACAGTTGGTACAGATACACCGCACTCACAGCCCGCGCCACAACCAATGAGTAGTTATGTCTGTTCCCTCATGCCTACTGCCGTAGCCCAACCACAGCTATGGTCCAACCGACAGAACGAAGAACTCGCCAACCTCACCTACAACTGTATCCTGGGTAATCTGAGAGAATCCTTCCAGCAAAGCTCGACCGCCTACATACCATGGTCGCAGTACCATTAGCAGCTACAGTCAATACCGCAACGTATGTCCAGTGCATCAACTGAACAGACTGTTATCCATCCTGTTTCAACTTCAGCGGACCGGATCCGAAGACCCCTTTGGACCAAGTTCACGTCACCAGGTGCGCCGAGATCAGACACATTCCTTCCCAATCATGGACAGTACTGGACCAAATATGGTGGCTCTGCGAATGGCAAGTGTATATGATCATCCCCACCAATACAACTGGGGTCTGTGTCCCTACATCTGCATCCGACCACACGTACGTTCTAACAGCAGACTCGATTCCAACTGTCGACGCCAACCCACATCTACCCACCAGGCGTCAACGACGGAGCTTTGATTTCTTCCCCCATGATTCAGTTTGGGGCTCGGATGTCCCCCTCTAATACAAACACTGGTCAGTCTCCTCCAAAATCATGATGGCGGTATTCCCCAGGGTAGGAACAGCGAAGAACACCCTACGTCTGGAAACCATTGACTACAGATTCCAGGCCCGACACTAATCAATTACTTGTTGCCCTGCAAATGACTGAAACGTATCTGTCCAAAGTCTTAGGGACAACTGTCAGTTTTGCCTGTATTTAAGACACACTCACTGGTCATTCGACTAGAGTTGCAGTAACATCGCAGTGAACAGGAGCCCACTGTAGGAACTCTCTGTCCACTTTGCAGTCTGGTCATACATATTTTCTATTTAAATTTATCTCACTCTTTCTTAGCCTGCTCCTGAAGTTGTATTTTCAGACCTAACAAACATTTCAGTTTTTTTGCCCTAATGTGCGTTTCATGCGCTGAAAATCATGTTTTGGCCAAGTATCCTAGTTTTCACTATAACTTAACCTAACCCTAACCCTAACCCTAACCCTAACTTTCATCACTTAGAATGATATCAAATGAAAAACCTACTTAATTCGACTTTAAGAAGTTTCTTGACCATGGGACCGAGTTGACGAGCTTCGTGACCATAAGACAGAGCCAAAGAAATGTGGGGGTCGGCTGTATCCGACATTTTGTACCACACTTTTTGCGATTCGTCCAAATCAACATATGAAGCTACGCCTTCTGGACCCACAAATATTTTGGTGGATTTCAATTGCCAGGGTGTTCCAAGAACCTTCTGAAAACGGTCTCGATAGACTAAGTCATCTTCTGTGTCATAAAACAAAGTACAATGAAAGTCATCCTTGGGCGGATGGTAAGGCCGGAGTGAATCAATGAATGATTTCCACTGGTGATAAACAAACAACAGTCCCCCAGTGGCCGGAGTTTCAGGCTCAAGACATGACCAATAGATTGTTGCTACCTCGGTGTCTTGTTGCAAGGGACACATCAACCATTGTCCACATGTTCGTACTGGTTGCGAACACGGAATCTTTGCACCATTTGGTAAAGTCACTGTGAGGCCATCCGGCCCACATAAGATGGTAGCTCCAATAGACATCAACAAGTCTCTTCCCATTAAATTCACAGGTGTTTGGGGTGAATGGACGTAGGAATGAAATAGAGTCTGTTTTAGGTGGGGTATTTCCGTTTGCAGCGGTCTGGTAATAGGCAGAGCTTGAGGAGATCCCGAGAAGCCGACCAAAGTTATGGTTGAAGAGGAGAGACAACCGGCTGTGAGCGGCATGTTCAAAGATGAGTATGTTGCTCCCGTGTCCACCAAAGCTGATGTTTGGACGCCGTTGATTCTCATATGAAGCATTGGGTCTGCCGTTCCCCTGCTTACCGAGCCTCTCGGGCACCCCTATTCGGAGTGTGGAGGATCCCATGGACTGTGAGGATCATCTCCACCCTGGTAATATTGTCCAGTTGACTGAGCTGGCTGCTGTGACCGCCATGGTCTGCCAGTGCCTCTTGCTCCTCCGCGCGTGGGCCGCTGTTGATGTGGTGGCCCCCCCTGTTGTGTTGGGGGTTGCCGCGGGTACTGTCGCTGACTGGGACACTCATGTCTCCAGTGTCCAGGACGGCCACATGTAAAACAGTTGTCTTGTTGGCCCGGTCTCGAGTACCCTTTTCCCCGGCCACCAGAGAAACCACCCCTGCGACCACCGTATCCATCATGGAACTGACCACCATCTCGAGCCCGACCATGGCCCTGGAACATCTGGGCAGATTGGTTTGTCTTTTCCTGTTTAGATTTTTTGGATTCACTATAAAATTTGGAAAGTTGTAATTTTACCAGAGCAGAATTCATATTTAGCGACTCGGCTTTTTCTTTTACCTTCTCGTTGTCATACATCTTACAATGGTGAGACAGGTGACGTTTAAACCTTGGTTCATCACCAGTCAACAAGTCAGGGTCCTTTTTCAACTCCTTTTTCACAGGTTCTGGAAGACCCTCGACAACAGCTGTTCGGAATAAGAGGATATTATCTAATCTGCCCGATGGGTGTCGGCCGGTACTATCTATCCAGGCATTTATGCACTTTTCATAGTGTACCGGACCTCCCACTCCATCGATGTATGGAAACACGGTTGGAGCCATGTCATGGGATCTTGGGAAGGTATTTTTAATTGCCGTAAATAAGGCGCCCGATACCTGGGACAATGGGGTTTCGTGTGGGTACCTGATAGTTTCTGCTTCCTCCTCTATCATTTGTAATTGATGATGAGAGCAGGAAGCTGATATGGCCTGTCTCATGTCACCAAGCGCACAATTCTGTCCGCTCATTAGGGCCAAAAACTTCATCAGCCATGTACTTCCTCCATTTGCCATTGGAGGGAGTTGGTCAGCCAATGTAGCCACATCTCTAAGACCAAGAGGTTCAAATATCATTTCTGCTCCCTGAGGGCGGAGGGGATACATACCTCCAGATGTAGCTTGTACCCGCTTTGCGCTGGGCTTTGGTTTTGGCGCGGCAGTCTTGTCTGGTGTCTCTTTTGCCCCATTGTTACGTGGGCGAAGGGCGTAATGAGATCCCAAATCTGGTAGAGCCTGTTTATACATGTCCACACTCTCATTCTCCTGTTCACCTGCAATGTCTGAATCATTATCTGAGTTATAGTCTGATTGTCGATTCGCGTCCTCAAACAGTATAAGATTGTCAGTCAAGTCATCTTTTCCTTTTTTCCTACCTTTCTTTATTTCATTTTTCTGTCGAGTCCCTTTGGTCATTTCTTTTTCATCATTGTCCTCTCGGTCAGTCAAGTCAACTCAGGATCGTTCTGTCCTATCTTTCGCGTGTTCGAGATTACATGCTTTTCCTATGAGGCCTTTTGCCTCGGAGGACATAGCTTCCTCCTCATTCTCAACGTCAAGGATCAATCGTCCACCTAAAGTCACTATTGGTGCTTGTATGGGTATACCGTGAGGTTTTAATGGAGCTTTATTATTCAGTGGAGGCGCTGAAGGTACAAGAGTCAAAGTTGGTTCGATCTAGGTGGGGGCCCTCACCGCAGCCAAAGCTATTGACGCAATTACCAGGTTGTGTATTGCCAATCTATGCTGTTTCAACTCCTCCTCCTTTCTCAGTATCGACCCCCGCCTCCACCTCCACACCTCCTCTTTTCTCCTTCGGAGTTCCACCTCCTTAGCTGTGACGTCATGCTCTACTTTCCGCAAAGCAATGGACAAGTTATTCATATTCCATTCATGCTTTTGACCTACAAAATGTACATTTTCTTTTAAAGTACTAAATTGTTTCACCAACTCGCGTCTTATTTTTGGTTGTTTTTTTTAACTTGAACACCACTCAGAACCTGTGCTTCCACATCTGCATACAAAATTGTCAATTCATTCCATTCTCCACATTCTCCCGCACTCTCACATCCTTCCATTTTCACCAATTCAATCTAGATCAAGTCTCCGGATAAATTTGGAATTTTAGTATGTTCAATTCTAGGAATTATTGTTACTTTTTTTTTTTTTTTTTTTTTTTTTTTAGAATCAATTCTAGGAATCAAACATCTGTGGACCCAGTCGTTTCCCTGCTGAAGACTTTAAAATAACTCCTGCATACAACTCTTTCCGGAATCTCTTGTTCCTTTGTTTCATACGACCGTTTTCTCTATCTCAAAACGACCGTTCTGGGATCGTCATTAATTCCGACTCTAGATATATTACAACCTTTTCGGAATCTCCTATTCCCGATATACCCTTTCTATAGTCACTTCTCCATGATTTAAAAATCCAATAGCAGAATTTTAACGTTTCAGTAATAGGTATTCTGCTTACCTTTCAGTTGATGAGGCGCCTGTCGGAGAAGTCCCAAGAGAAAGGTCTCACGCTCGCCGGCGCTCCCTCACGTTCGCTGACGTGGTTAACTTTTCCTTATTCCCACGTTCGCTGACGTGTTTTAACTTTTCCTTATTCCCACGTTCGCTGACGTGTTTAACTTTTATTTATTCCAACGTTCGTTGACGTGTTTCGATAACCGCGACTCCACGTTCGCCGACGTGTTTTAGAGTCCGCGGCTGGCCTTAACCCATATGTCTACGCAGTCTCCTCCCTGGTTCACGGACGGAATTATCGGCCTTAACCCCTATCTGTCTACGCAACCGACTCACGGACTGGGTCACCAAAACTGTTAGACTATAAATATTTTACCTGACTCCAATTCCTTAACTCTGTAGTCTCCAGTCTAACAATGGAGCGTGTTCAGCATCGGAGGAGACAAAACAGGGTTGAGCGAGTTTATCCACAGATGATTTATTCCATTCAAATTGATTCATACAGAGCTCCGGGTCTCCCTCCCATAGAATAAGCCCGCTGAGTGTTGATGTCCCAAAGCGGAGGATGGAAAAGACATTGTCCAAACCCGCGTTTGCCCAGTTATAGTCCAACAAAAATGCATATTCATTCGCTGATTAATAATGAGATGTGGGCTGGTCCAGGGCTGCTGTGAGGGGGGGTTTCTCTGGGCTCCACATCTTCCAGCCTTGAATCCACATCATCCAGACCTCTGTCTCCGCTGGTCCTATAAAGTCCCGACCCTCTGCCCTGCTCTTTGTTCCTCTGCCCTTTGAAGTCCTCCATCTGGTCTCTTATCAGTGTGGATCCCACCTTGAAATAAGAATCTCAGGAAGAGCCTTTTGTTAACATTATAGTTGAGGAGTCTCAGACCCATCCTTCTGTTCATATTGTATTTGAGTTGGGAACCAGTGGCGACTCTAAAACAAGACCGCCACAACAAAAGGAATGAGTAAAATGTGATATCAAAATGAAACAGCTATACTAAAAAGAATGAGTAAAATATGATATCAAAATGAAACAGCTATACTAAAAAGAATGAGTAAAATATGATATCAAAATGAAACAGCTATAGTAAAAAGAATGAGTAAAATATGTCATATTCTTTACCACTCAACGAATCATAATTAACCACGTATATGCATAATGACCTAATGGACAACCCATTGCCCCCCGGACACATTGCCTATGGGGATGGATCATCATCAAAAACCCTGGATGGAGAAAAACACAACGTATATGCCGTGGTGACTCAAAAAGACAACCTCAAGACAGGACGACTCCCCGGCGACTGGTCTGCACAAGCCGCAGAAATAGTGGCACTGACAGAGGCATGTAGACTATTCCTAGAACAAGACGTGACGGTGGAAAGACACAGCCCAATCCCTGCTGAATTCCTAAGAGAAATGCAAAATCATGCCCCAGAAAAAGAGAAACTGCAATGGGAAACAAAAGGAGCCACTCAACACAAGAACGGACTCTATGCAGTAGAAAACAAGCCATGCGTCCCACGATCATTGTTTGAAGTAATTGCCAAATTGAGCCATGGGAGGAGCCATGTCTCAACAGAAGGGATGATCAGTACAGTACAACAAACAATGCATGTTCCCAGAGGTCTCCAAACTTACTTCAATTTTTTTGCAGAAACTGTCTAAACTGCTGTAGACACAACTCTCAAGGCAATGAACGACCCAAGCATGGAACAAGGCAAACAGGAACATATCCCTTCGAGCTTCTGAACATGGATTTCATCAAACTGAACCAAAGTGCTGGACTCGTCGAACAAACCATTAGAACAGTAAAACTCAGACTCAGAAAAACCATGGAAGATACAGGAAAACCATGGCAAGAATGCCTGAGCCTGGTAGAAACGTACATGAGAATCATTCCAACAGCACAGGGATGCACACCATTTGAGGCAGTGAAAGACAGACCCTTCCACTGAACAATGTGGGAAAAAGATCTGGTGGTAGAAGAGAAAAGGGAAACAGAATCCCTCACTAAGTGGTTATGCAAAATGTTCCAAGAAAGAACTGTGATGAATGCAAAATAATCTGCCGACATCTTCTCTGTCTCCCACAGAGGAGGTCCTGTCCCCAGGAGACCTGGTACTCGTCAAGGTGATAAAAAGAAAGTGCTGGTCTTCTCCACGTTGGGACGGACCTCACCGTGTGATTTTGGCCATCATCATCACCGCTCTGTGTTCAACCACATGGGGGGAACGTACCAGAACCTTGGTACACTCCCACTGGAGGAGAATGCCCCACTAGCTGGTTCAGGAAACGATCAGGGGCCCCCAGATCTGCATCCCATCAACCAAGACACCAATCGTCGTTCAAGTCCCTTTGCTCAGCCTACAGCTTACTCACTTGGGATTACACAGGACTGACTCCAGTTATTTTTATTGGTACCTACAAGCTCCCAGAGTCTGAGTGGTCTGGCCAGACACCTTGGACCAGGTCCTCCTCCATACAGGCTACAAAACCATCACATGGCCCCTTTCCAAAGAAGCTACCACCATGACCGCTAACTTCACCAAGTTAGCCACCACCATCAAAGATGGTAAACATATGCTAGACCTTACGACCAATATCCAAAAAAAAGGCTGCATCAACCTATGCCTCCGACCGGACCGACCAGGAAAAGGCCCCCTCTTTACTATCACCATCCGCACTACTAGTCCAGCCATGGTCCCCAAAGTGATTGGTGTGAACCCCTTCGTACAACCATCCGCCACACGCCTACTCAAAATCCGTCCGGCAGGAACACCTAAGCCTGAGTAGATACACCTTATTCTCGCCCATGTCCAAACACAAGAAGAAAACGACTACAACCTGATGATGAGGAACAGTTGGTACAGATACACCGCACTCACAGCCCGCGCCACAACCAATGAGTTGTTATGTCTGTTCCCTCATGCCTACTGCCGTAGCCCAACCACAGCTATGGTCCAACCGACAGAACGAAGAACTCGCCAACCTCACCTACAACTGTATCCTGGGTAATCTGAGAGAATCCTTCCAGCAAAGCTCGACCGCCTACATACCATGGTCGCAGTACCATTAGCAGCTACAGTCAATACCGCAACGTATGTCCAGTGCAACAACCGAACAGACTGTTATCCATCCTGTTTCAACTTCAGCGGACCGGATCCGAAGACCCCTTTGGACCAAGTTCACGTCACCAGGTGCGCCGAGATCAGACACATTCCTTCCCAATCATGGACAGTACTGGACCAAATATGGTGGCTCTGCGAATGGCAACTGTATATGATCATCCCCACCAATACAACTGGGGTCTGTGTCCCTACATCTGCATCCGACCACACGTACGTTCTAACAGCAGACTCGATTCCAACTGTCGACGCCAACCCACATCTACCCACCAGGCGTCAACGACGGAGCTTTGATTTCTTCCCCCATGATTCAGTTTGGGGCTCGGATGTCCCCCTCTAATACAAACACTGGTCAGTCTCCTCCAAAATCATGATGGCGGTATTCCCCAGGGTAGGAACAGCGAAGAACACCCTACGTCTGGAAACCATTGACTACAGATTCCAGGCCCGACACTAATCAATTACTTGTTGCCCTGCAAATGACTGAAACGTATCTGTCCAAAGTCTTAGGGACAACTGTCAGTTTTGCCTGTATTTAAGACACACTCACTGGTCATTCGACTAGAGTTGCAGTAACATCGCAGTGAACAGGAGCCCACTGTAGGAACTCTCTGTCCACTTTGCAGTCTGGTCATACATATTTTCTATTTAAATTTATCTCACTCTTTCTTAGCCTGCTCCTGAAGTTGTATTTTCAGACCTAACAAACATTTCAGTTTTTTTGCCCTAATGTGCGTTTCATGCGCTGAAAATCATGTTTTGGCCAAGTATCATAGTTTTCACTATAACTTAACCTAACCCTAACCCTAACCCTAACTTTCATCACTTAGAAAGATATCAAATGAAAAACCTACTTAATTTGGATGATTATACACTATATACACAGTAACTATGTGTCACTGACAGTTTGTTTCGCAGCGGGGGAACATTTCAGTTTTTATTGCCTTAATGTGCATTTCATGCGCTGAAAATCACGTTTTGGCCAAGTATCATAGTTTTCACTATAACTTAATTTCTAGCATTTAGAATGATGCAAAATGAAAAACTTACTTGAATTGGACAATTATACACTATATACACAGTAACTATGTGCCTCTGAGTGTTTGTTTCGCAGCAGGGGAACATTTCAGTTTTTATTGCCTTAACGTGCGTTTCATGCGCTGAAAATCACGTTTTGGCCAAGTATCATAGTTTTCACTATAACTTAATTTCTAGCACTTAGAATGATGCTAAATGCAATACTTACTTGAATTGGATGATTTTACACTATAGACACAGTAACTATGTGCCTCTGACAGTTTGTTTCGCAGCAGGGGAACATTTCAGTTTTTATTGCCTTAACGTGCGTTTCATGCGCTGAAAATCACGTTTTGGCCAAGTATCATAGTTTTCACTATAACTTAATTTCTAGCACTTAGAATGATGCCAAATGAAAAACTTACTTGAATTGGACAATAATACACTATATACACAGTAACTATGTGTCTCTGACAGTTTGTTTCGCAGCAGGGGAACATTTCAGTTTTTATTGCCTTAACGTGCGTTTCATGCGCTGAAAATCACGTTTTGGCCAAGTATCATAGTTTTCACTATAACTTAATTTCTATCACTTAGAATGATGCTAAATGCAAAACTTACTTGAATTGGACTATTTTACACTATATACACAGTAACTATGTGTCCCTGACAGTTTGTTTCGCAGCAGGGGGACATTTCAGTTTTTATTGCTAACGTGCGTTTCATGCGCTGAAAATCATGTTTTGGCCGAGTATGATAGTTTTCACTATAACTTAATTTCTATCACTTAGAATGATGCTAAATGAAAAACTTACTTGAATTGGACGATAATACATTATATACACAGTAACTATATGTCTCTGACAGTTTGTTTCGCAGCAGGGGAATATTTCAGTTTTTATTGCCTTAACGTGCGTTTCATGCGCTGAAAATCACGTTTTGGCCAAGTATCATAATTTTCACTATAACTTAATTTATATCAGTTAGAATGATGCCAAATGAAAAACTTACTTGAATTGGACAATTATACACTATATACACAGTAACTATGTGTCTCTGACAGTTTGTTTCGCAGCAGGGGAACATTTCAGTTTTTATTGGCTTAACGTGCGTTTCATGCGCTGAAAATCACGTTTTGGCCAAGTATCATAGTTTTCATTATAACTTAATATCTAGCCATTAGAATGATGCCAAATGAAAAACTTATTAAATTATAAAATTTGATGATATTACACTATGTCATTTGTGTCTCTGACATTTTTACACAGTTTTACAAGTTATGACTCCAGACTCTTAATTTACAATTCTGCCTTTATGGATACATTGCATCACCACCCCTTGAGTGGATCTCTTACCTCTCACTGTCTTTCACTTACCTTCATTCAGCATGTAGGTGTCAGATCACCTTGTACCTAATATCTATTCATATTACCTCACCCGAAGTTATTACACAGAAGGGATTGTGTTGTGTTACCCCAAGTTTAGAGTCCCAACGGATGTGGGAAACTAACAGCGTCTGTCTGCCAGAGAGCAGCAGCTGGAACCGATTGTGACCAGGGTGGCATGGGTCCCTGATCATGTCCCTGGCTCTGCTGAGGTAACGAGGGCTGGCAATGTCTTCCGGTGAGGGCAGAGTAGCCGACGTTCTTCTGCGTAGTGGTGATACCTTTCTAAATAGCCTTTTTGTCTGCTGCCGTTCTTCCCGCGTACCACCAAATGTGCTTTTTATGTGCTTATAAGCACGTTTTGGTCGAATATGAAAGTTTTCAAGTGTGCACTTGACCCTAGATGACCTGGAGAGTGACAGTTACTCCTGAAGTTGAACCTCTTTTCATCGCACAATACAAGGAAAAAATTGCAAACCCTGTTAGCCAGCCTTTCTTATATTTCTCGAGGCGAACAAACAATTGCAAGGCCAACTAGTTAGTCTTTCTTACATTCCACCATCTTTTAATTCAATTGTAAAACCAGTTTGGCTAGTCTACCTTGCATTCTACGATCTTAAAAAACAAAGTTAAACCAGTATGACCACATGGTGCGACAAGAATAAACAATTATTAAGCCAGTTAGCCAGTCCATCCCACAATTCCCTCCTTTTGTGTCTGTGAAAATATTGAAATATTGAAGTGGCTGTTTCCATGAGCCAGAGAAGAACCAGTCAAGCCATCCTCGTTGTGGAACCGGATCTCCGGTCACAGCTCTCTGCATGTTCCTAATAGCCTGCAGGGCATCATGGACCGAGCAGGACATGCCGGCAGGGATGAAGGGGCAGCACGAGTCTCCCACCATGAAACACACACAGCCCCGCTGGGTGGCCACTCCGTCAAGAGCAGGGCAGCCCTGGAAAATCACCTGGGCCATAGCGGCTACCCAGCCTGACTGATGCGCCGACACAGGCCCGGAACCTGCCTTCAATGGTCTTCAAATGCAGGGCGTTCCTTGCCGCTCCCACTCAAGGGAACTGAGCCATTAGGATTTTGGATGAGACTGACCAGTATTTGTGTTTGAGGGACACATCTGAGCCACACACTGGATCATGGTCGTGAGCTCCGTCAATAATGTGCCCAAATGGAGGTCATTGATTCGGGAATAACAGAACTTCTGAAGATCCCTAGATGATTATTTTTATACATAATAATCAAAAATACATCCCCATCGTCAATGGATACAATTTTTCGGGTAAATTCACCAACCAGAACAGACTGGGCCTGGTTCTAATACAACCACTATTTTAATCGCAGAATGCCTGTTTTGGACACTGTTTATGGTGGGAAAATAGCTCCAGAACCATCCTGGATCATTATTTTTACACAGAATAGTGAAAATACATCCATCTACACATTCAACACTAATTATGGGTAGAAGCACCAACCAGAACCGACTGGGCCTGGTTCTAATACGACCTCTTTTTTAATCGCAAAATGCCTGTTTTGGACAATGTTTATGGTGGGAAACATTATTTTTATAGAAAATAGTGAAACTACATCCACCCACTCAATCAACACAAATTCTGGGTAAATACACCAACCAGAACCGATTGGGCCTTGTTCTAATACAACCACTATTTTTATCGCAAAATGTTTTGGACACTATTGACGGTGTGAAATATTCCCAGAACATCCCTGCATCTTTAATTTTACACATAATAGTGAAAATGCATCCATCCACACAATTGACACTAAATCTGGGTAAAAGCGGCAACCAGAACCGACTGGGCCCGGTTCTAATTCAACCACCGTGCAAAATAAAGATCCATTGGAGGTTTTTGATTCTTGTGTAAAAAAAGCCCCAAAACATCCCTACATGATTATTTTTAAACAGAATAGTAAAATATACATCCCCATCCTCTTTGGACACAAGTTTCGGATATAAACAGCAACCAGAACCGAGACTACCCAGTTATAATGCAACTATCCATCGTTCCTGCCTGCCTAAAATCTGCCACCATCATTCCTGTCCCCAAAAAGGCCAACCATCTGCAGCTTGAACGATTACAGGCCTGTTGCTCTCACGCCTGTGATCATGAAGTGCTTTGAAAAGTTGGTGGCCCGACACATCAGAAGGACAATCCCCCCCTCAGTTGACCCTCACCAGTTTGCTTATAGAGAAAACAGGTCCACTGAGGATGCTATCGCTGTGGCTCTTCACACAGCACTGAGCCACCTGGAGCACCGGGGGAACTATGTGACGATGCTTTTCATAGACTATAGCTCAGCCTTTAACACCATCAAGCCGGACATCCTGAAGGACAAACTCTACCACCTTGGACTATCCTCTTCAATCTGCTGCTGGGTAAAGAACTTCTTGACTGGTCGACCACAAACTGTCAGAATGGGTCCACACCTCTCTTCCGCCATTACACTGAACACTGGCTCACCACAAGGCTGTGTACTGAGTCCTGTCCTGTACTCCTTGTACACATACGACTGCACACCAGCCCACCAGTCAAACTCTATCATCAAATTCGCCGATGACACCACTGTGATCGGACTCATCTCAGGCGGGGATGAGTCAGCTTACAGAGACGAGGTCGACGAACTGTCTTCTTGGTGCTCGGCGAACAATCTTACACTAAATACCGCAAAGACTAAAGAAATAATCCTGGACTTTCGCAAGCGCAGCACAGACCTGGCCCCACTCCTCATTAACGGAGTATGTGTAGACAGGGTCCAATCCTTCAAATTTCTGGGAGTCCACGTCACGGATAGGCTCTCCTGGTCCACAAACACCACAGTGTTAGTAAAGAAGGCCCAGAAACGACTCCACTTTCTCAGGGTACTGAGAAGGGACAAATTGGACACCAAGCTTCTGGCAACCTTCTACAGAGCCACTGTGGAGAGCATCCTGACTTACGGCATTACAGTGTGGTATACCGGAAGCACGGCAGCAGACAAAAAAGCCATACAGAGGGTGATAAACACTGCCCAGAAGATCGTCGGCTGCTCTCTGCCATCACTAGAAGACATTGCCAACCCCCGATACCTTAGAAGAGCCGGGTCCATTGTTGGAGACCCATACCACCCTGGACACGGCCTGTTCCAGTTGCTTCCATCTGGCAGACGCTACAGGTCCTACAAAGCACGGACAAACAGGCTCAAGGACAGCTTTTTCCCAACAGCCATCAGGTCTCTGAACCTGCAGCAACACGTGACGTGACGACTACACATATCCCTACTATGAAATTAAGTCAAGTCGAAATGAAGTAACAGGAAGGTCGTTTGGCGCAGATCTGCCTTCCAAAGGCTGACTGAGGGAGGGTAAGTATAAAGACTGAGAGGTAAGTGATCCACCTTATTCTTGTTGGCATCGGTGAGGCATCTTGCAGTCGCCGCAAAATGGCGCTCAAGGCGGAGAGCTAACAAGTATGAATATGTCATAAATAAATGTCATAAATGTGTCTGGCCTGGGAAGACGAACTTGTGGAGAAGCACTATACAATTTCGTCATACGCTGCTGAGGGTATGATGACTACTAGGCTTTTTGTCAAGTCAATGATGACGACAATGCCTATGTCTGATTTTCATTTTTTCATTTTTTCAACTACTATTTTTTATCACAAAATGCATGTTTTGGAGACTATTTATGGTAGTAAATACCCCTAGAACCATCCTGGATCTTTATTTTTAGACAGAATAGTGAAAATACATCCACCTACACAATCAACACTAACTCTGGGTAAAAGCACCAACCAGAACCGACTGGGCTTGGTTCTACTACAACCAACATGCAAAATAAAGTGCCCAAATGGAGGTCATTTATTCGGGCATAGAAGAACTTCTGAACATCCCTAGATGATAATTTTTATACAGAATAGTCAAAAGTACAACCCCATTCCTATTGGACACACGTTAAGGGGGTATACACAAACCAGAACCGACTGGGCCTGGTTCTAATACAACCACTATTTTTGTCGCAAAATGCATGTTTTTGACACTATTTCTGGTGGGAAATAGTCTCAGAACATCCCTGGATCTTTATTCTTACAGAGAATAGTGAAAATACATCAAACCCACACAATCGACACTAATTGTGGGTAAAGCACCAACCAGAACCGACTGGGCCTGGTTCTAAACAACCACTTGTAAATAAAGTGCCCAAATTGAGGTCATTGATTAGGGCATAACAGAACTTCTGAACATCCCTAGAATATTATTTTTATAAAGAATAATAAAAAATACATCCCCATAATCATTGGACACAATTTCTGGGTAAAAACACGAACCAGAACCGACTGGGCGTGGTTCTAATACAACCACTACTTTAACCGCAAAATGCCTGTTTTGGACACTGTTTGTGGTGGGAAATAGCTCCAGAATCATCCTGGATCATTATTGTTATACAAAATAGTGAAAATACATCCACTCACACAATTAACACAAATTCTGGGTAAAAGCACCAACCAAAACCGACTGGGCCTGTTTCTAAACCACCACTTGTAAATAAAGTGACCAAATGAAAGTAATTCATTCGGGCATAACAGAACTTCTGAACATCGCTAGATGATTACTTCTATACAGAATAGTCAAGTATACATCCCCATCATAATTGGACACAAGTTTCGTATACAAACACCCACCAGAACCGACTGGACCCTGTTATAATGCAGCCACTATTTTGTATCGCAAAATGCATGTTTTGGACACTATTTATGGAGGGAAATAGCCCCGGAACTGTCCTGGATCTTTATTTTTAGACAGAATAGTGAAAATACATCTACCCACACAATGGATACTATATCTGGGTAAAAGCACCAACCAGAACCGACTGGGCCTGGTTCTTAAAAACCACCACTTGTAAATAAAGTGCCCAAATTGAGGTCATTGATTCGGGCGTAACAAAACTTCTGAACATCCCTAGAGGATTATTTTTATACAGAATAATCAAAAATACATCCTTATCATCATTGGACACAATTTCAGGGTAAAAACACCAACCAGAATCGCCTGGGCCTGGTTCTAATACAACCACTATTTTAATCGCAAAATGCCTGTTTTGGACACTTTTTATGGTGGGAAATAGCTCCAGAATCACCTAGAATGATGCCAATGAAAGACTTACATGGATAGGACGATTTTACACTATATACACAGGAACTATGTGTCTCTGACAGTTTGTTTGGCAGCAGGGGAACTTTTCAGTTTTTATTGCCTTAATGTACTTTTCATACCCTGAAAATCACGTTTTGGCCAAGTATGATTGTTTTCATTGTAACTTAATTTTTAGCAATGAGAATAATGCCAAATGGATAACTTACTTGAATTGGACGATTTTACACTATATACACAGTAACTATGTGTCTCTGACAGTTTTTTTGGCAGCAGGGGAATATGTAAGATTAGACAAAGTATCTTTGCAAATGCTTGTTCATATTGTATAAGTTTTTGTGAGTATAACAGCATTGTAGTCATCCTTACGGCTGACATAGCAGCATAAACACCCAACTGTCTGACTGAATAAACAATCTTAGTCTTGTGATTGGGGTGACATGTCAGCACAAATATTCAACTGTCTGACACTGATCAATTACTTTTTGCCCTGAAAATGACTGAAATGTATCTGTCCAAAGTCCTAGTGACAACTGTCAGTTTTTCCTGTATTTAAGACACACACACTGGTCATTCGACTAGAGTTTCAGGAACATCGCGTTGAACAGGACCCTACTGTAGGAACTCTCACTGTCCACTTTGCAGTCTGGTAATAAACCAATTGGTCCGGGACCAATGAAAGTAGAACAAGAATTAGCAAAGGCATTATAGTCTTGGTCTGTTAATAGAGTCAGGGACTTAACTAAGACAAAGTCAGGGACTTTTGGTCTTTGTGTGTTCAGAGATATTGGGTTAATCACAAAGTGGAGATCAATTTCGGGTAATTTGGAAAATAATTGTTGTTTAAACTATTAAGTAAGTGATTAATATGGGTCAGAAAGCAACAAAAGGGATGGGTTTATTGTCAGACTGCAAAATGAAAATCGGAGAGTTACCGGGACGAGATATCATGGTCCAGCTTGGGCTAAGCCTAGTGGCCACCCAAAATGGCCTCCGACCCAGGGAATTACAGACCAAAAATATCTTCCACACCACCACATCTAACAGCTTCTACTCTCTCGACATTGTCGGGAATGATTCTGCCAAGGTAGCTGAAAGTCTAAGAGAACAGTCTGAAGATATCTGCCCAGCAGCCCCAGGACAGGAACAACAAACATGGCCATTACATGTCACCCTGAAGTTCATGGGAGACCGGACGACAAGTGGTTAAACCAATTCTCACAGTTGCCCACTCAACGAATCATAATTAACCACGTAAATGCAACTGACCTAATGGACAACCCATTGCCCCCCGGACACATTGCCTATGGGGATGGATCATCATCAAAAACCCTGGATGGAGAAAAACACAACGTATATGCCGTGGTGACTCAAAAAGACAACCTCAAGACAGGACGACTCCCTGGCGACTGGTCTGCACAAGCCGCAGAAATAGTGGCACTGACAGAGGCATGTAGACTATTCCTAGAACAAGACGTGACGGTGGAAAGACACAGCCCAATCCCTGCTGAATTCCTAAGAGAAATGCAAAATCATGCCCCAGAAAAAGAGAAACTGCAATGGGAAACAAAAGGAGCCACTCAACACAAGAACGGACTCTATGCAGTAGAAAACAAGCCATGCGTCCCACGATCATTGTTTGAAGTAATTGCCAAATTGAGCCATGGGAGGAGCCATGTCTCAACAGAAGGGATGATCAGTACAGTACAACAAACAATGCATGTTCCCAGAGGTCTCCAAACTTACTTCAATTTTTTTGCAGAAACTGTCTAAACTGCTGTAGACACAACTCTCAAGGCAATGAACGACCCAAGCATGGAACAAGGCAAACAGGAACATATCCCTTCGAGCTTCTGAACATGGATTTCATCAAACTGAACCAAAGTGCTGGACTCGTCGAACAAACCATTAGAACAGTAAAACTCAGACTCAGAAAAACCATGGAAGATACAGGAAAACCATGGCAAGAATGCCTGAGCCTGGTAGAAACGTACATGAGAATCATTCCAACAGCACAGGGATGCACACCATTTGAGGCAGTGAAAGACAGACCCTTCCACTGAACAATGTGGGAAAAAGATCTGGTGGTAGAAGAGAAAAGGGAAACAGAATCCCTCACTAAGTGGTTATGCAAAATGTTCCAAGAAAGAACTGTGATGAATGCAAAATAATCTGCCGACATCTTCTCTGTCTCCCACAGAGGAGGTCCTGTCCCCAGGAGACCTGGTACTCGTCAAGGTGATAAAAAGAAAGTGCTGGTCTTCTCCACGTTGGGACGGACCTCACCGTGTGATTTTGGCCATCATCATCACCGCTCTGTGTTCAACCACATGGGGGGAACGTACCAGAACCTTGGTACACTCCCACTGGAGGAGAATGCCCCACTAGCTGGTTCAGGAAACGATCAGGGGCCCCCAGATCTGCATCCCATCAACCAAGACACCAATCGTCGTTCAAGTCCCTTTGCTCAGCCTACAGCTTACTCACTTGGGATTACACAGGACTGACTCCAGTTATTTTTATTGGTACCTACAAGCTCCCAGAGTCTGAGTGGTCTGGCCAGACACCTTGGACCAGGTCCTCCTCCATACAGGCTACAAAACCATCACATGGCCCCTTTCCAAAGAAGCTACCACCATGACCGCTAACTTCACCAAGTTAGCCACCACCATCAAAGATGGTAAACATATGCTAGACCTTACGACCAATATCCAAAAAAAAGGCTGCATCAACCTATGCCTCCGACCGGACCGACCAGGAAAAGGCCCCCTCTTTACTATCACCATCCGCACTACTAGTCCAGCCATGGTCCCCAAAGTGATTGGTGTGAACCCCTTCGTACAACCATCCGCCACACGCCTACTCAAAATCCGTCCGGCAGGAACACCTAAGCCTGAGTAGATACACCTTATTCTCGCCCATGTCCAAACACAGGAAGAAAACGACTACAACCTGATGATGAGGAACAGTTGGTACAGATACACCGCACTCACAGCCCGCGCCACAACCAATGAGTTGTTATGTCTGTTCCCTCATGCCTACTGCCGTAGCCCAACCACAGCTATGGTCCAACCGACAGAACGAAGAACTCGCCAACCTCACCTACAACTGTATCCTGGGTAATCTGAGAGAATCCTTCCAGCAAAGCTCGACCGCCTACATACCATGGTCGCAGTACCATTAGCAGCTACAGTCAATACCGCAACGTATGTCCAGTGCAACAACCGAACAGACTGTTATCCATCCTGTTTCAACTTCAGCGGACCGGATCCGAAGACCCCTTTGGACCAAGTTCACGTCACCAGGTGCGCCGAGATCAGACACATTCCTTCCCAATCATGGACAGTACTGGACCAAATATGGTGGCTCTGCGAATGGCAAGTGTATATGATCATCCCCACCAATACAACTGGGCTCTGTGTCCCTACATCTGCATCCGACCACACGTACGTTCTAACAGCAGACTCGATTCCAACTGTCGACGCCAACCCACATCTACCCACCAGGCGTCAACGACGGAGCTTTGATTTCTTCCCCCATGATTCAGTTTGGGGCTCGGATGTCCCCCTCTAATACAAACACTGGTCAGTCTCCTCCAAAATCATGATGGCGGTATTCCCCAGGGTAGGAACAGCGAAGAACACCCTACGTCTGGAAACCATTGACTACAGATTCCAGGCCCGACACTAATCAATTACTTGTTGCCCTGCAAATGACTGAAACGTATCTGTCCAAAGTCTTAGGGACAACTGTCAGTTTTGCCTGTATTTAAGACACACTCACTGGTCATTCGACTAGAGTTGCAGTAACATCGCAGTGAACAGGAGCCCACTGTATGAACTCTCTGTCCACTTTGCAGTCTGGTCATACATATTTTCTATTTAAATTTATCTCACTCTTTCTTAGCCTGCTCCTGAAGTTGTATTTTGAGACCTAACAAACATTTCAGTTTTTTTGCCCTAATGTGCGTTTCATGCGCTGAAAATCATGTTTTGGCCAAGTATCCTAGTTTTCACTATAACTTAACCTAAACCCTAACCCTAACTTTCATCACTTAGAATGATATCAAATGAAAAACCTACTTAATTTGGATGATTATACACTATATACACAGTAACTATGTGTCACTGACAGTTTATTTCGCAGCGGGGGAACATTTCAGTTTTTATTGCCTTAATGTGCAATTCATGCGCTGAAAATCACGTTTTGGCCAAGTATCATAGTTTTCACTATAACTTAATTTCTAGCACTTAGAATGATGCAAAATGAAAAACTTACTTGAATTGGACAATTATACACTATATACACAGTAACTATGTGCCTCTGACAGTTTGTTTCGCAGCAGGGGAACATTTCAGTTTTAATGCCTTAACGTGCGTTTCATGCGCTGAAAATCACGTTTTGGCCAAGTATCATAATTTTCACTATAACCTAATTTCTATCACTTAGAATGATGCTAAATGCAATACTTACTTGAATTGGATGATTTTACACTATAGACACAGTAACTATGTGCCTCTGGCAGTTTGTTTCGCAGCAGGGGAACATTTCAGTTTTTATTGCCTTAACGTGCGTTTCATGCGCTGAAAATCACGTTTTGGCCAAGTATCATAGTTTTCACTATAACTTAATTTCTAGCACTTAGAATGATGCTAAATGCAATACTTACTTGAATTGGATGATTTTACACTATAGACACAGTAACTATGTGCCTCTGGCAGTTTGTTTCGCAGCAGGGGAACATTTCAGTTTTTATTGCCTTAACGTGCGTTTCATGCGCTGAAAATCACGTTTTGGCCATGTATCATAGTTTTCACTATAACTTAATTTCTAGCACTTAGAATGATGCTTAATGCAATACTTACTTGAATTGGATGATTTTACACTATAGACACAGTAATAATGTGCCTCTGACAGTTTGTTTCGCAGCAGGGGAACATTTCAGTTTTTATTGCCTTAACGTGCGTTTTATGCGCTGAAAATCACGTTTTGGCCAAGTATCATAGTTTTCACTATAACTTAATTTCTAGCACTTAGAATGATGCTAAATGCAATACTTACTTGAATTGGATGATTGTACACTATAGACACAGTAACTATGTGCCTCTGGCAGTTTGTTTCGCAGCAGGGGAACATTTCAGTTTTTATTGCCTTAACGTGCGTTTCATGCGCTGAAAATCACGTTTTGGCCAAGTATCATAATTTTCACTATAACTTAATTTCTATCACTTAGAATGATGCCAAATGAAAAACTTACTTAAATTGGACAATAATACACTATATACCCAGTAACTATGTGTCTCTGACAGTTTGTTTTGCAGCAGGGGAACATTTCAGTTTTTATTGCCTTAACGTGCGTTTCATGCGCTGAAAATCACGTTTTGGCCAAGTATCATAGTTTTCACTATAACTTAATTTCTATCACTTAGAATGATGCTAAATGCAAAACTTACTTGAATTGGACTATTTTACACTATATACACAGTAACTATGTGTCTCCGACAGTTTGTTTCGCAGCAGGGGGACATTTCAGTTTTTATTGCCTTAACGTGCGTTTCATGCGCTGAAAATCACGTTTTGGCCGAGTATGATAGTTTTCACTATAACTTAATTTCTATCACTTAGAATGATGCTAAATGAAAAACTTACTTGAATTGGACGATAATACACTATATACACAGTAACTATATGTCTCTGACAGTTTGTTTCGCAGCAGGGGAATATTTCAGTTTTTATTGCCTTAACGTGCGTTTCATGCGCTGAAAATCACGTTTTGGCCAAGTATCATAATTTTCACTATAACTTAATTTATATCACTTAGAATGATGCCAAATGAAAAACTTACTTGAATTGGACAATTATACACTATATACACAGTAACTATGTGTCTCTGACAGTTTGTTTCGCAGCAGGGGAACATTTCAGTTTTTATTGGCTTAACGTGCGTTTCATGCGCTGAAAATCACGTTTTGGCCAAGTATCATAGTTTTCATTATAACTTAATATCTAGCCATTAGAATGATGCCAAATGAAAAACTTATTAAATTATAAAATTTGATGATATTACACTATGTATAGAGAGACATTTGTGTCTCTGACAGTTTTACACAGTTTTACAAGTTATGACTCCAGACTCTTAATTTACATTTCTGCCTTTATGGATACATTGCATCACCACCCCTTGAGTGGATCGCTTACCTCTCACTGTCTTTCACTTACCTTCATTCAGCATGTAGGTGTCAGATCACCTTGTACCTAATGTCTATTCATATTACCTCACCCGAAGTTATTACACAGAAGGGATTGTGTTGTGTTACCCCAAGTTTAGAGTCCCAACGGATGTGGGAAACTTACAGCGTCTGTCTGCCAGAGAGCAGCAGCTGGAACCGATTGTGACCAGGGTGGCATGGGTCCCTGATCATGTCCCTGGCTCTGCTGAGGTAACGAGGGCTGGCAATGTCTTCCAGTGAGGGCAGAGTAGCCGACGTTCTTCTGCGTAGTGGTGATACCTTTCTAAATAGCCTTTTTGTCTGCTGCCGTTCTTCCCGCGTACCACCAAATGTGCTTTTTATGTGCTGATAAGCACGTTTTGGTCGAATATGAAAGTTTTCAAGTGTGCACTTGACACTAGATGACCTGGAGAGTGACAGTTACTCCTGAAGTTGAACCTCTTTTCATCGCACAATACAAGGAAAAAATTGCAAACCCTGTTAGCCAGCCTTTCTTATATTTCTCGAGGCGAACAAACAATTGCAAGGCCAACTAGTTAGTCTTTCTTACATTCCACCATCTTTTAATTCAATTGTAAAACCAGTTTGGCTAGTCTACCTTGCATTCTACGATCTTAAAAAACAAAGTTAAACCAGTATGACCACATGGTGCGACAAGAATAAACAATTATTAAGCCAGTTAGCCAGTCCATCCCACAATTCCCTCCTTTTGTGTCTGTGAAAATATCGAAATATTGAAGTGGCTGTTTCCATGAGCCAGAGAAGAACCAGTCAAGCCATCCTCGTTGTGGAACCGGATCTCCGGTCACAGCTCTCTGCATGTTCCTAATAGCCTGCAGGGCATCATGGACCGAGCAGGACATGCCGGCAGGGATGAAGGGGCAGCACGAGTCTCCCACCATGAAACACACACAGCCCCGCTGGGTGGCCACTCCGTCAAGAGCAGGGCAGCCCTGGAAAATCACCTGGGCCATAGCGGCTACCCAGCCTGACTGATGCGCCGACACAGGCCCGGAACCTGCCTTCAATGGTCTTCAAATGCAGGGCGTTCCTTGCCGCTCCCACTCAAGGGAACTGAGCCATTACGATTTTGGATGAGACTGACCAGTATTTGTGTTTGAGGGACACATCCGAGCCACACACTGGATCATGGTCGTGAGCTCCGTCAATAATGTGCCCAAATGGAGGTCATTGATTCGGGAATAACAGAACTTCTGAAGATCCCTAGATGATTATTTTTATACATAATAATCAAAAATACATCCCCATCGTCAATGGATACAATTATTCGGGTAAATTCACCAACCAGAACAGACTGGGCCTGGTTCTAATACAACCACTATTTTAATCGCAGAATGCCTGTTTTGGACACTGTTTATGGTGGAAAAATAGCTCCAGAACCATCCTGGATCATTATTTTTACACAGAATAGTGAACATACATCCATCTACACATTCAACACTAATTATGGGTAGAAGCACTAACCAGAACCGACTGGGCCCGGTTCTAATACGACCACTATTTTAATCGCAAAATGCCTGTTTTGGACAATGTTTATGGTGGGAAACATTATTTTTATAGAAAATAGTGAAACTACATCCACCTACTCAACCAACACAAATTCTGGGTAAATACACCAACCAGAACCGATTGGGCCTTGTTCTAATACAACCACTATTTTTATCGCAAAATGTTTTGGACACTATTGACGGTGGGAAATATTCCCAAAACATCCCTGCATCTTTAATTTTACACATAATAGTGAAAATGCATCCATCCACACAATTGACACTAAATCTGGGTAAAAGCGGCAACCAGAACCGACTGGGCCCGGTTCTAATACGACCACTATTTTAATCGCAAAATGCCTGTTTTGGACACTTTTTGTGGTGGGAAATAGCTCCAGAACCATCCTGGATCTTTATTGTTATACAAAATAGTGAAAATACATCCACTCACACAATACACACAAATTCTGGGTAAAAGCACCTACCAAAACCGACTGGGCCTGTTTCTAAACCACCACTTGTGAATAAAGTGACCAAATGAAAGTAATTCATTCGGGCATAACAGAACTTCTGAACATCGCTAGATGATCATTTCTATACAAAATAGTCAAGTATACATCCCCATCATAATTGGACACAAGTTCCGTATACAAACACCCACCAGAACCGACTGGACCCTGTTATAATGCAACCACTATTTTGTATCGCGAAATGCATGTTTGGGACACTATTTATGGTGGGAAATAGCCCCAGAACTGTCCTGGATCTTTATTTTTAGACAGAATAGTGAAAATACACCTACCCACACAATGGATAAAGCACCAACCAGAACCGACTGGGCCTGGTTCTTAAAAACCACCACTTGTAAATAAAGTGCCCAAATTGAGGTCATTGATTCGGGCATAACAGAACTACTGAACATCCCTAGATGATTATTTTTATACAGAATAATCAAAAATACATCCTTATCAACATTCGACACAATTTCTGGGTAAAAACACCAACCAGAACCGCCTGGGCCTGGTTCTAATACAACCACTATTTTAATCGCAAAATGCCTGCTTTGGACACTGTTTATGGTGGGAAATAGCTCCAGAATCACCTGGAATGATGCCAATGAATGACTTGCTTGAATTGGACGATTTTACACTATATACACAGGAACTATGTGTCTCTGACAGTGTGTTTGGCAGCAGGGGAACGTTTCAGTTTTTATTGCCTTAATGTGCTTTTCATGGCCTGATAATCACGTTTTGGCCAAGTATGATAGTTTTCATTGTAACTTAATTTCTATCACTTTGAACGATGCCAAATAAAAAACTTACTTGAATTGGACGATTTTTCACTACATACACAGTAACTGTGTCTCTGACAGTTTGTTTGGCAGCAGGGGAACTTTTCAGTTTTTATTGCCTTAATGTACTTTTCATGCCCTGAAAATCACGTTTTGGCCAAGTAGGATTGTTTTCATTATAACTTAATTTCTAGCTTGAGAATGATGCCAAATGGATAACTTACTTGAATTGGACGATTTTTCACTTTATACACAGTAACTATGTGTCTCTGACAGTTTGTTTGGCAGCAGGGGAACATGTGAGAATAGACAAAGTATCTTTGCAAATGCTTGTTCATATTGTATAAGTTTTTGTGAGTATAACAGCATCATAGTCATCCTTATGGCTGACATGTCAGCATAAACACCCAACTGTCTGACTGAATAAACAATCTTAGTCTTGTGATTGGGGTGACATGTCAGCACAAATACTCAACTGTCCGACACTGATCAATTACTTTTTGCCCTGCAAATGACTGAAATGTATCTGTCAAAAGTCCTAGTGACAACTGTCAGTTTTTCCTGTATTTGAGACACACACACTGGTCATTCGACTAGAGTTGCAGGAACATCGCGTTGAACAGGACCCTACTGTAGGAACTCTCACTGTCCACTTTGCAGTCTGGTAATAAACCAATTGGTCCGGGACCAATGAAAGTAGAACAATAATTAGCAAGGGCTTTATAGTCTTGGTCTGTTAATAGAGTCAGGGACTTAACTAAGACAAAGTCAGGGACTTTTGGTCTTTGTGTGTTCAGAGATATTGGGTTAATCACAAAGTAGAGATCACTTTCGGGTAATTTAGAAAATAATTGTTGTTTAAACTATTAAGTAGGTGATTAATATGGGTCAGAAAGCAACAAAAGGAATCGGTTTATTGTCAGAATGCAAAATGAAAATCGGAGAGTTACCGGGACGAGATATCATGGTCCAGCTTGGGCTAAGCCTAGTGGCCACCCAAAATGGCCTCCGACCCAGGGAATTACAGACCAAAAATATCTTCCACAACACCACATCTAACAGCTTCTACTCTCTCGACATTGTCGGGAATGGTTCTGCCAAGGTAGCTGAAAGTCTAAGAGATCAGTCTGAAGATATCTGCCCAGCAGCACCAGGACAGGAACAACAAACATGGCCATTACATGTCACACTGAAGTTCATGGGAGACCGGACGACAAGTGGTTAAACCAATTCTCACAGTTGCCCACTCAACGAATCATAATTAACCACGTATATGCAACTGACCTAATGGACAACCCATTGCCCCCGGACACATTGCCTATGGGGATGGATCATCATCAAAAACCCTGGATGGAGAAAAACACAACGTATATGCCGTGGTGACTCAAAAAGACAACCTCAAGACAGGACGACTCCCCGGCGACTGGTCTGCACAAGCCGCAGAAATAGTGGCACTGACAGAGGCATGTAGACTATTCCTAGAACAAGACGTGACGGTGGAAAGACACAGCCCAATCCCTGCTGAATTCCTAAGAGAAATGCAAAATCATTCCCCAGAAAAAGAGAAACTGCAATGGGAAACAGAAGGAGCCACTCAACACAAGAACGGACTCTATGCAGTAGAAAACAAGCCATGCGTGACACGATCATTGTTTGAAGTAATTGCCAAATTGAGCCATGGGAGGAGCCATGTCTCAACAGGAGGGATGATCAGTACAGTACAACAAACAATGCATGTTCCCAGAGGTCTCCAAACTTCAATTTTTTTGGCAGGAACTGTCTGAACTGCTGTAGACACAACTCTCAAGGCAATGAACGACCCAAGCATGGAACAAGGCAAACAGAAACATATCCCTTCGAGCTTCTGAACATGGATTTCATCAAACTGAACCAAAGTGCTGGACTCGTCGAACAAACCATTAGAACAGTAAAACTCAGACTCAGAAAAACCATGGAAGATACAGGAAAACCATGGCAAGAATGCCTGAGCCTGGTAGAAACGTACATGAGAATCATTCCAACAGCACAGGGATGCACACCATTTGAGGCAGTGAAAGACAGACCCTTCCACTGAACAATGTGGGAAAAAGATCTGGTGGTAGAAGAGAAAAGGGAAACAGAATCCCTCACTAAGTGGTTATGCAAAATGTTCCAAGAAAGAACTGTGATGAATGCAAAATAATCTGCCGACATCTTCTCTGTCTCCCACAGAGGAGGTCCTGTCCCCAGGAGACCTGGTACTCGTCAAGGTGATAAAAAGAAAGTGCTGGTCTTCTCCACGTTGGGACGGACCTCACCGTGTGATTTTGGCCATCATCATCACCGCTCTGTGTTCAACCACATGGGGGGAACGTACCAGAACCTTGGTACACTCCCACTGGAGGAGAATGCCCCACTAGCTGGTTCAGGAAACGATCAGGGGCCCCCAGATCTGCATCCCATCAACCAAGACACCAATCGTCGTTCAAGTCCCTTTGCTCAGCCTACAGCTTACTCACTTGGGATTACACAGGACTGACTCCAGTTATTTTTATTGGTACCTACAAGCTCCCAGAGTCTGAGTGGTCTGGCCAGACACCTTGGACCAGGTCCTCCTCCATACAGGCTACAAAACCATCACATGGCCCCTTTCCAAAGAAGCTACCACCATGACCGCTAACTTCACCAAGTTAGCCACCACCATCAAAGATGGTAAACATATGCTAGACCTTACGACCAATATCCAAAAAAAAGGCTGCATCAACCTATGCCTCCGACCGGACCGACCAGGAAAAGGCCCCCTCTTTACTATCACCATCCGCACTACTAGTCCAGCCATGGTCCCCAAAGTGATTGGTGTGAACCCCTTCGTACAACCATCCGCCACACGCCTACTCAAAATCCGTCCGGCAGGAACACCTAAGCCTGAGTAGATACACCTTATTCTCGCCCATGTCCAAACACAGGAAGAAAACGACTACAACCTGATGATGAGGAACAGTTGGTACAGATACACCGCACTCACAGCCCGCGCCACAACCAATGAGTTATGTCTGTTCCCTCATGCCTACTGCCGTAGCCCAACCACAGCTATGGTCCAACCGACAGAACGAAGAACTCGCCAACCTCACCTACAACTGTATCCTGGGTAATCTGAGAGAATCCTTCCAGCAAAGCTCGACCGCCTACATACCATGGTCGCAGTACCATTAGCAGCTACAGTCAATACCGCAACGTATGTCCAGTGCAACAACCGAACAGACTGTTATCCATCCTGTTTCAACTTCAGCGGACCGGATCCGAAGACCCCTTTGGACCAAGTTCACGTCACCAGGTGCGCCGAGATCAGACACATTCCTTCCCAATCATGGACAGTACTGGACCAAATATGGTGGCTCTGCGAATGGCAAGTGTATATGATCATCCCCACCAATACAACTGGGCTCTGTGTCCCTACATCTGCATCCGACCACACGTACGTTCTAACAGCAGACTCGATTCCAACTGTCGACGCCAACCCACATCTACCCACCAGGCGTCAACGACGGAGCTTTGATTTCTTCCCCCATGATTCAGTTTGGGGCTCGGATGTCCCCCTCTAATACAAACACTGGTCAGTCTCCTCCAAAATCATGATGGCGGTATTCCCCAGGGTAGGAACAGCGAAGAACACCCTACGTCTGGAAACCATTGACTACAGATTCCAGGCCCGACACTAATCAATTACTTGTTGCCCTGCAAATGACTGAAACGTATCTGTCCAAAGTCTTAGGGACAACTGTCAGTTTTGCCTGTATTTAAGACACACTCACTGGTCATTCGACTAGAGTTGCAGTAACATCGCAGTGAACAGGAGCCCACTGTATGAACTCTCTGTCCACTTTGCAGTCTGGTCATACATATTTTCTATTTAAATTTATCTCACTCTTTCTTAGCCTGCTCCTGAAGTTGTATTTTGAGACCTAACAAACATTTCAGTTTTTTTGCCCTAATGTGCGTTTCATGCGCTGAAAATCATGTTTTGGCCAAGTATCCTAGTTTTCACTATAACTTAACCTAAACCCTAACCCTAACCCTAACTTTCATCACTTAGAATGATATCAAATGAAAAACCTACTTAATTTGGATGATTATACACTATATACACAGTAACTATGTGTCACTGACAGTTTATTTCGCAGCGGGGGAACATTTCAGTTTTTATTGCCTTAATGTGCAATTCATGCGCTGAAAATCACGTTTTGGCCAAGTATCATAGTTTTCACTATAACTTAATTTCTAGCACTTAGAATGATGCAAAATGAAAAACTTACTTGAATTGGACAATTATACACTATATACACAGTAACTATGTGCCTCTGACAGTTTGTTTCGCAGCAGGGGAACATTTCAGTTTTAATGCCTTAACGTGCGTTTCATGCGCTGAAAATCACGTTTTGGCCAAGTATCATAATTTTCACTATAACCTAATTTCTATCACTTAGAATGATGCTAAATGCAATACTTACTTGAATTGGATGATTTTACACTATAGACACAGTAACTATGTGCCTCTGGCAGTTTGTTTCGCAGCAGGGGAACATTTCAGTTTTTATTGCCTCAACGTGCGTTTCATGCGCTGAAAATCACGTTTTGGCCAAGTATCATAGTTTTCACTATAACTTAATTTCTAGCACTTAGAATGATGCTAAATGCAATACTTACTTGAATTGGATGATTTTACACTATAGACACAGTAACTATGTGCCTCTGGCAGTTTGTTTCGCAGCAGGGGAACATTTCAGTTTTTATTGCCTTAACGTGCGTTTCATGCGCTGAAAATCACGTTTTGGCCATGTATCATAGTTTTCACTATAACTTAATTTCTAGCACTTAGAATGATGCTTAATGCAATACTTACTTGAATTGGATGATTTTACACTATAGACACAGTAATAATGTGCCTCTGACAGTTTGTTTCGCAGCAGGGGAACATTTCAGTTTTTATTGCCTTAACGTGCGTTTCATGCGCTGAAAATCACGTTTTGGCCAAGTATCATAGTTTTCACTATAACTTAATTTCTAGCACTTAGAATGATGCTAAATGCAATACTTACTTGAATTGGATGATTGTACACTATAGACACAGTAACTATGTGCCTCTGGCAGTTTGTTTCGCAGCAGGGGAACATTTCAGTTTTTATTGCCTTAACGTGCGTTTCATGCGCTGAAAATCACGTTTTGGCCAAGTATCATAATTTTCACTATAACTTAATTTCTATCACTTAGAATGATGCCAAATGAAAAACTTACTTGAATTGGACAATAATACACTATATACACAGTAACTATGTGTCTCTGACAGTTTGTTTTGCAGCAGGGGAACATTTCAGTTTTTATTGCCTTAACGTGCGTTTCATGCGCTGAAAATCACGTTTTGGCCAAGTATCATAGTTTTCACTATAACTTAATTTCTATCACTTAGAATGATGCTAAATGCAAAACTTACTTGAATTGGACTATTTTACACTATATACACAGTAATTATGTGTCTCCGACAGTTTGTTTCGCAGCAGGGGGACATTTCAGTTTTTATTGCCTTAACGTGCGTTTCATGCGCTGAAAATCACGTTTTGGCCGAGTATGATAGTTTTCACTATAACTTAATTTCTATCACTTAGAATGATGCTAAATGAAAAACTTACTTGAATTGGACGATAATACACTATATACACAGTAACTATATGTCTCTGACAGTTTGTTTCGCAGCAGGGGAATATTTCAGTTTTTATTGCCTTAACGTGCGTTTCATGCGCTGAAAATCACGTTTTGGCCAAGTATCATAATTTTCACTATAACTTAATTTATATCACTTAGAATGATGCCAAATGAAAAACTTACTTGAATTGGACAATTATACACTATATACACAGTAACTATGTGTCTCTGACAGTTTGTTTCGCAGCAGGGGAACATTTCAGTTTTTATTGGCTTAACGTGCGTTTCATGCGCTGAAAATCACGTTTTGGCCAAGTATCATAGTTTTCATTATAACTTAATATCTAGCCATTAGAATGATGCCAAATGAAAAACTTATTAAATAATAAAATTTGATGATATTACACTATGTATAGAGAGACATTTGTGTCTCTGACAGTTTTACACAGTTTTACAAGTTATGACTCCAGACTCTTAATTTACATTTCTGCCTTTATGGATACATTGCATCACCAACCCTTGAGTGGATCGCTTACCTCTCACTGTCTTTCACTTACCTTCATTCAGCATGTAGGTGTCAGATCACCTTGTACCTAATGTCTATTCATATTACCTCACCCGAAGTTATTACACAGAAGGGATTGTGTTGTGTTACCCCAAGTTTAGAGTCCCAACGGATGTGGGAAACTTACAGCGTCTGTCTGCCAGAGAGCAGCAGCTGGAACCGATTGTGACCAGGGTGGCATGGGTCCCTGATCATGTCCCTGGCTCTGCTGAGGTAACGAGGGCTGGCAATGTCTTCCAGTGAGGGCAGAGTAGCCGACGTTCTTCTGCGTAGTGGTGATACCTTTCTAAATAGCCTTTTTGTCTGCTGCCGTTCTTCCCGCGTACCACCAAATGTGCTTTTTATGTGCTGTTAAGCACGTTTTGGTTGAATATGAAAGTTTTCAAGTGTGCACTTGACACTAGATGACCTGGAGAGTGACAGTTACTCCTGAAGTTGAACCTCTTTTCATCGCACAATACAAGGAAAAAATTGCAAACCCTGTTAGCCAGCCTTTCTTATATTTCTCGAGGCGAACAAACAATTGCAAGGCCAACTAGTTAGTCTTTCTTACATTCCACCATCTTTTAATTCAATTGTAAAACCAGTTTGGCTAGTCTACCTTGCATTCTACGATCTTAAAAAACAAAGTTAAACCAGTATGACCACATGGTGCGACAAGAATAAACAATTATTAAGCCAGTTAGCCAGTCCATCCCACAATTCCCTCCTTTTGTGTCTGTGAAAATATCGAAATATTGAAGTGGCTGTTTCCATGAGCCAGAGAAGAACCAGTCAAGCCATCCTCGTTGTGGAACCGGATCTCCGGTCACAGCTCTCTGCATGTTCCTAATAGCCTGCAGGGCATCATGGACCGAGCAGGACATGCCGGCAGGGATGAAGGGGCAGCACGAGTCTCCCACCATGAAACACACACAGCCCCGCTGGGTGGCCACTCCGTCAAGAGCAGGGCAGCCCTGGAAAATCACCTGGGCCATAGCGGCTACCCAGCCTGACTGATGCGCCGACACAGGCCCGGAACCTGCCTTCAATGGTCTTCAAATGCAGGGCGTTCCTTGCCGCTCCCACTCAAGGGAACTGAGCCATTACGATTTTGGATGAGACTGACCAGTATTTGTGTTTGAGGGACACATCCGAGCCACACACTGGATCATGGTCGTGAGCTCCGTCAATAATGTGCCCAAATGGAGGTCATTGATTCGGGAATAACAGAACTTCTGAAGATCCCTAGATGATTATTTTTATACATAATAATCAAAAATACATCCCCATCGTCAATGGATACAATTATTCGGGTAAATTCACCAACCAGAACAGACTGGGCCTGGTTCTAATACAACCACTATTTTAATCGCAGAATGCCTGTTTTGGACACTGTTTATGGTGGAAAAATAGCTCCAGAACCATCCTGGATCATTATTTTTACACAGAATAGTGAACATACATCCATCTACACATTCAACACTAATTATGGGTAGAAGCACTAACCAGAACCGACTGGGCCCGGTTCTAATACGACCACTATTTTAATCGCAAAATGCCTGTTTTGGACAATGTTTATGGTGGGAAACATTATTTTTATAGAAAATAGTGAAACTACATCCACCTACTCAACCAACACAAATTCTGGGTAAATACACCAACCAGAACCGATTGGGCCTTGTTCTAATACAACCACTATTTTTATCGCAAAATGTTTTGGACACTATTGACGGTGGGAAATATTCCCAAAACATCCCTGCATCTTTAATTTTACACATAATAGTGAAAATGCATCCATCCACACAATTGACACTAAATCTGGGTAAAAGCGGCAACCAGAACCGACTGGGCCCGGTTCTAATACGACCACTATTTTAATCGCAAAATGCCTGTTTTGGACACTTTTTGTGGTGGGAAATAGCTCCAGAACCATCCTGGATCTTTATTGTTATACAAAATAGTGAAAATACATCCACTCACACAATACACACAAATTCTGGGTAAAAGCACCTACCAAAACCGACTGGGCCTGTTTCTAAACCACCACTTGTGAATAAAGTGACCAAATGAAAGTAATTCATTCGGGCATAACAGAACTTCTGAACATCGCTAGATGATCATTTCTATACAAAATAGTCAAGTATACATCCCCATCATAATTGGACACAAGTTCCGTATACAAACACCCACCAGAACCGACTGGACCCTGTTATAATGCAACCACTATTTTGTATCGCGAAATGCATGTTTGGGACACTATTTATGGTGGGAAATAGCCCCAGAACTGTCCTGGATCTTTATTTTTAGACAGAATAGTGAAAATACACCTACCCACACAATGGATAAAGCACCAACCAGAACCGACTGGGCCTGGTTCTTAAAAACCACCACTTGTAAATAAAGTGCCCAAATTGAGGTCATTGATTCGGGCATAACAGAACTACTGAACATCCCTAGATGATTATTTTTATACAGAATAATCAAAAATACATCCTTATCAACATTCGACACAATTTCTGGGTAAAAACACCAACCAGAACCGCCTGGGCCTGGTTCTAATACAACCACTATTTTAATCGCAAAATGCCTGCTTTGGACACTGTTTATGGTGGGAAATAGCTCCAGAATCACCTGGAATGATGCCAATGAATGACTTGCTTGAATTGGACGATTTTACACTATATACACAGGAACTATGTGTCTCTGACAGTGTGTTTGGCAGCAGGGGAACGTTTCAGTTTTTATTGCCTTAATGTGCTTTTCATGGCCTGATAATCACGTTTTGGCCAAGTATGATAGTTTTCATTGTAACTTAATTTCTATCACTTTGAACGATGCCAAATAAAAAACTTACTTGAATTGGACGATTTTTCACTACATACACAGTAACTGTGTCTCTGACAGTTTGTTTGGCAGCAGGGGAACTTTTCAGTTTTTATTGCCTTAATGTACTTTTCATGCCCTGAAAATCACGTTTTGGCCAAGTAGGATTGTTTTCATTATAACTTAATTTCTAGCTTGAGAATGATGCCAAATGGATAACTTACTTGAATTGGACGATTTTTCACTTTATACACAGTAACTATGTGTCTCTGACAGTTTGTTTGGCAGCAGGGGAACATGTGAGAATAGACAAAGTATCTTTGCAAATGCTTGTTCATATTGTATAAGTTTTTGTGAGTATAACAGCATCATAGTCATCCTTATGGCTGACATGTCAGCATAAACACCCAACTGTCTGACTGAATAAACAATCTTAGTCTTGTGATTGGGGTGACATGTCAGCACAAATACTCAACTGTCCGACACTGATCAATTACTTTTTGCCCTGCAAATGACTGAAATGTATCTGTCAAAAGTCCTAGTGACAACTGTCAGTTTTTCCTGTATTTGAGACACACACACTGGTCATTCGACTAGAGTTGCAGGAACATCGCGTTGAACAGGACCCTACTGTAGGAACTCTCACTGTCCACTTTGCAGTCTGGTAATAAACCAATTGGTCCGGGACCAATGAAAGTAGAACAATAATTAGCAAGGGCTTTATAGTCTTGGTCTGTTAATAGAGTCAGGGACTTAACTAAGACAAAGTCAGGGACTTTTGGTCTTTGTGTGTTCAGAGATATTGGGTTAATCACAAAGTAGAGATCACTTTCGGGTAATTTAGAAAATAATTGTTGTTTAAACTATTAAGTAGGTGATTAATATGGGTCAGAAAGCAACAAAAGGAATCGGTTTATTGTCAGAATGCAAAATGAAAATCGGAGAGTTACCGGGACGAGATATCATGGTCCAGCTTGGGCTAAGCCTAGTGGCCACCCAAAATGGCCTCCGACCCAGGGAATTACAGACCAAAAATATCTTCCACAACACCACATCTAACAGCTTCTACTCTCTCGACATTGTCGGGAATGGTTCTGCCAAGGTAGCTGAAAGTCTAAGAGATCAGTCTGAAGATATCTGCCCAGCAGCACCAGGACAGGAACAACAAACATGGCCATTACATGTCACACTGAAGTTCATGGGAGACCGGACGACAAGTGGTTAAACCAATTCTCACAGTTGCCCACTCAACGAATCATAATTAACCACGTATATGCAACTGACCTAATGGACAACCCATTGCCCCCGGACACATTGCCTATGGGGATGGATCATCATCAAAAACCCTGGATGGAGAAAAACACAACGTATATGCCGTGGTGACTCAAAAAGACAACCTCAAGACAGGACGACTCCCCGGCGACTGGTCTGCACAAGCCGCAGAAATAGTGGCACTGACAGAGGCATGTAGACTATTCCTAGAACAAGACGTGACGGTGGAAAGACACAGCCCAATCCCTGCTGAATTCCTAAGAGAAATGCAAAATCATTCCCCAGAAAAAGAGAAACTGCAATGGGAAACAGAAGGAGCCACTCAACACAAGAACGGACTCTATGCAGTAGAAAACAAGCCATGCGTGACACGATCATTGTTTGAAGTAATTGCCAAATTGAGCCATGGGAGGAGCCATGTCTCAACAGGAGGGATGATCAGTACAGTACAACAAACAATGCATGTTCCCAGAGGTCTCCAAACTTCAATTTTTTTGGCAGGAACTGTCTGAACTGCTGTAGACACAACTCTCAAGGCAATGAACGACCCAAGCATGGAACAAGGCAAACAGAAACATATCCCTTCGAGCTTCTGAACATGGATTTCATCAAACTGAACCAAAGTGCTGGACTCGTCGAACAAACCATTAGAACAGTAAAACTCAGACTCAGAAAAACCATGGAAGATACAGGAAAACGATGGCAAGAATGCCTGAGCCTGGTAGAAACGTACATGAGAATCATTCCAACAGCACAGGGATGCACACCATTTGAGGCAGTGAAAGACAGACCCTTCCACTGAACAATGTGGGAAAAAGATCTGGTGGTAGAAGAGAAAAGAGAAACAGAATCCCTCACTAAGTGGTTATGCAAAATGTTCCAAGAAAGAAAACTGTGATGAATGCAAAATAATCTGCCGACATCTTCTCTGTCTCCCACAGAGGAGGTCCTGTCCCCAGGAGACCTGGTACTCGTCAAGGTGATAAAAAGAAAGTGCTGGTCTTCTCCACGTTGGGACGGACCTCACCGTGTGATTTTGGCCATCATCATCACCGCTCTGTGTTCAACCACATGGGGGGAACGTACCAGAACCTTGGTACACTCCCACTGGAGGAGAATGCCCCACTAGCTTGTTCAGGAAACGATCAGGGGCCCCCAGATCTGCATCCCATCAACCAAGACACCAATCGTCGTTCAAGTCCCTTTGCTCAGCTTACAGCTTACTCACTTGGGATTACACAGGACTGACTCCAGTTATTTTTATTGGTACCTACAAGCTCCCAGAGTCTGAGTGGTCTGGCCAGACACCTTGGACCAGGTCCTCCTCCATACAGGCTACAAAACCATCACATGGCCCCTTTCCAAAGAAGCTACCACCATGACCGCTAACTTCACCAAGTTAGCCACCACCATCAAAGATGGTAAACATATGCTAGACCTTACGACCAATATCCAAAAAAAAGGCTGCATCAACCTATGCCTCCGACCGGACCGACCAGGAAAAGGCCCCCTCTTTACTATTACCATCCGCACTACTAGTCCAGCCATGGTCCCCAAAGTGATTGGTGTGAACCCCTTCGTACAACCATCCGCCACACGCCTACTCAAAATCCGTCCGGCAGGAACACCTAAGCCTGAGTAGATACACCTTATTCTCGCCCATGTCCAAACACAGGAAGAAAACGACTACAACCTGATGATGAGGAACAGTTGGTACAGATACACCGCACTCACAGCCCGCGCCACAACCAATGAGTTGTTATGTCTGTTCCCTCATGCCTACTGCCGTAGCCCAACCACAGCTATGGTCCAACCGACAGAACGAAGAACTCGCCAACCTCACCTACAACTGTATCCTGGGTAATCTGAGAGAATCCTTCCAGCAAAGCTCGACCGCCTACATACCATGGTCGCAGTACCATTAGCAGCTACAGTCAATACCGCAACGTATGTCCAGTGCAACAACCGAACAGACTGTTATCCATCCTGTTTCAACTTCAGCGGACCGGATCCGAAGACCCCTTTGGACCAAGTTCACGTCACCAGGTGCGCCGAGATCAGACACATTCCTTCCCAATCATGGACAGTACTGGACCAAATATGGTGGCTCTGCGAATGGCAAGTGTATATGATCATCCCCACCAATACAACTGGGCTCTGTGTCCCTACATCTGCATCCGACCACACGTACGTTCTAACAGCAGACTCGATTCCAACTGTCGACGCCAACCCACATCTACCCACCAGGCGTCAACGACGGAGCTTTGATTTCTTCCCCCATGATTCAGTTTGGGGCTCGGATGTCCCCCTCTAATACAAACACTGGTCAGTCTCCTCCAAAATCATGATGGCGGTATTCCCCAGGGTAGGAACAGCGAAGAACACCCTACGTCTGGAAACCATTGACTACAGATTCCAGGCCCGACACTAATCAATTACTTGTTGCCCTGCAAATGACTGAAACGTATCTGTCCAAAGTCTTAGGGACAACTGTCAGTTTTGCCTGTATTTAAGACACACTCACTGGTCATTCGACTAGAGTTGCAGTAACATCGCAGTGAACAGGAGCCCACTGTATGAACTCTCTGTCCACTTTGCAGTCTGGTCATACATATTTTCTATTTAAATTTATCTCACTCTTTCTTAGCCTGCTCCTGAAGTTGTATTTTGAGACCTAACAAACATTTCAGTTTTTTTGCCCTAATGTGCGTTTCATGCGCTGAAAATCATGTTTTGGCCAAGTATCCTAGTTTTCACTATAACTTAACCTAAACCCTAACCCTAACCCTAACTTTAATCACTTAGAATGATATCAAATGAAAAACCTACTTAATTTGGATGATTATACACTATATACACAGTAACTATGTGTCACTGACAGTTTGTTTCGCAGCGGGGGAACATTTCAGTTTTTATTGCCTTAATGTGCAATTCATGCGCTGAAAATCACGTTTTGGCCAAGTATCATAGTTTTCACTATAACTTAATTTCTAGCACTTAGAATGATGCAAAATGAAAAACTTACTTGAATTGGACAATTATACACTATATACACAGTAACTATGTGCCTCTGACAGTTTGTTTCGCAGCAGGGGAACATTTCAGTTTTAATGCCTTAACGTGCGTTTCATGCGCTGAAAATCACGTTTTGGCCAAGTATCATAATTTTCACTATAACCTAATTTCTATCACTTAGAATGATGCTAAATGCAAAACTTACTTGAATTGGACGATTTTACACTATATACACAGTAACGATGTGCCTCTGACAGTTTGTTTCGCAGCAGGGGAACATTTCAGTTTTTATTGCCTTAACGTGCGTTTCATGCGCTGAAAATCACGTTTTGGCCAAGTATCATAGTTTTTACTATAACTTAATTTCTAGCACTTAGAATGATGCTAAATGCAATACTTACTTGAATTGGATGATTTTACACTATAGACACAGTAACTATGTGCCTCTGGCAGTTTGTTTCGCAGCAGGGGAACATTTCAGTTTTTATTGCCTTAACGTGCGTTTCATGCGCTGAAAATCACGTTTTGGCCAAGTATCATAGTTTTCACTATAACTTAATTTCTAGCACTTAGAATGATGCTAAATGCAATACTTACTTGAATTGGATGATTTTACACTATAGACACAGTAACTATGTGCCTCTGGCAGTTTGTTTCGCAGCAGGGGAACATTTCAGTTTTTATTGCCTTAACGTGCGTTTCATGCGCTGAAAATCACGTTTTGGCCAAGTATCATAGTTTTCACTATAACTTAATTTCTAGCACTTAGAATGATGCTAAATGCAATACTTACTTGAATTGGATGATTTTACACTATAGACACAGTAACTATGTGCCTCTGACAGTTTGTTTCGCAGCAGGGGAACATTTCAGTTTTTATTGCCTTAACGTGCGTTTCATGCGCTGAAAATCACGTTTTGGCCAAGTATCATAGTTTTCACTATAACTTAATTTCTAGCACTTAGAATGATGCTAAATGCAAAACTTACTTGAATTGGACTATTTTACACTATATACACAGTAACTATGTGTCTCCGACAGTTTGTTTCGCAGCAGGGGGACATTTCAGTTTTTATTGCCTTAACGTGCGTTTCATGCGCTGAAAATCACGTTTTGGCCGAGTATGATAGTTTTCACTATAACTTAATTTCTATCACTTAGAATGATGCTAAATGAAAAACTTACTTGAATTGGACGATAATACACTATATACACAGTAACTATATGTCTCTGACAGTTTGTTTCGCAGCAGGGGAATATTTCAGTTTTTATTGCCTTAACGTGCGTTTCATGCGCTGAAAATCACGTTTTGGCCAAGTATAATAATTTTCACTATAACTTAATTTATATCACTTAGAATGATGCCAAATGAAAAACTTACTTGAATTGGACAATTATACACTATATACACAGTAACTATGTGTCTCTGACAGTTTGTTTCGCAGCAGGGGAACATTTCAGTTTTTATTGGCTTAACGTGCGTTTCATGCGCTGAAAATCACGTTTTGGCCAAGTATCATAGTTTTCATTATAACTTAATATCTAGCCATTAGAATGATGCCAAATGAAAAACTTATTAAATAATAAAATTTGATGATATTACACTATGTATAGAGAGACATTTGTGTCTCTGACAGTTTTACACAGTTTTACAAGTTATGACTCCAGACTCTTAATTTACATTTCTGCCTTTATGGATACATTGCATCACCACCCCTTGAGTGGATCGCTTACCTCTCACTGTCTTTCACTTACCTTCATTCAGCATGTAGGTGTCAGATCACCTTGTACCTAATGTCTATTCATATTACCTCACCCGAAGTTATTACACAGAAGGGATTGTGTTGTGTTACCCCAAGTTTAGAGTCCCAACGGATGTGGGAAACTTACAGCGTCTGTCTGCCAGAGAGCAGCAGCTGGAACCGATTGTGACCAGGGTGGCATGGGTCCCTGATCATGTCCCTGGCTCTGCTGAGGTAACGAGGGCTGGCAATGTCTTCCAGTGAGGGCAGAGTAGCCGACGTTCTTCTGCGTAGTGGTGATACCTTTCTAAATAGCCTTTTTGTCTGCTGCCGTTCTTCCCGCGTACCACCAAATGTGCTTTTTATGTGCTGATAAGCACGTTTTGGTCGAATATGAAAGTTTTCAAGTGTGCACTTGACACTAGATGACCTGGAGAGTGACAGTTACTCCTGAAGTTGAACCTCTTTTCATCGCACAATACAAGGAAAAAATTGCAAACCCTGTTAGCCAGCCTTTCTTATATTTCTCGAGGCGAACAAACAATTGCAAGGCCAACTAGTTAGTCTTTCTTACATTCCACCATCTTTTAATTCAATTGTAAAACCAGTTTGGCTAGTCTACCTTGCATTCTACGATCTTAAAAAACAAAGTTAAACCAGTATGACCACATGGTGCGACAAGAATAAACAATTATTAAGCCAGTTAGCCAGTCCATCCCACAATTCCCTCCTTTTGTGTCTGTGAAAATATCGAAATATTGAAGTGGCTGTTTCCATGAGCCAGAGAAGAACCAGTCAAGCCATCCTCGTTGTGGAACCGGATCTCCGGTCACAGCTCTCTGCATGTTCCTAATAGCCTGCAGGGCATCATGGACCGAGCAGGACATGCCGGCAGGGTTGAAGGGGCAGCACGAGTCTCCCACCATGAAACACACACAGCCCCGCTGGGTGGCCACTCCGTCAAGAGCAGGGCAGCCCTGGAAAATCACCTGGGCCATAGCGGCTACCCAGCCTGACTGATGCGCCGACACAGGCCCGGAACCTGCCTTCAATGGTCTTCAAATGCAGGGCGTTCCTTGCCGCTCCCACTCAAGGGAACTGAGCCATTACGATTTTGGATGAGACTGACCAGTATTTGTGTTTGAGGGACACATCCGAGCCACACACTGGATCATGGTCGTGAGCTCCGTCAATAATGTGCCCAAATGGAGGTCATTGATTCGGGAATAACAGAACTTCTGAAGATCCCTAGATGATTATTTTTATACATAATAATCAAAAATACATCCCCATCGTCAATGGATACAATTATTCGGGTAAATTCACCAACCAGAACAGACTGGGCCTGGTTCTAATACAACCACTATTTTAATCGCAGAATGCCTGTTTTGGACACTGTTTATGGTGGAAAAATAGCTCCAGAACCATCCTGGATCATTATTTTTACACAGAATAGTGAACATACATCCATCTACACATTCAACACTAATTATGGGTAGAAGCACTAACCAGAACCGACTGGGCCCGGTTCTAATACGACCACTATTTTAATCGCAAAATGCCTGTTTTGGACAATGTTTATGGTGGGAAACATTATTTTTATAGAAAATAGTGAAACTACATCCACCTACTCAACCAACACAAATTCTGGGTAAATACACCAACCAGAACCGATTGGGCCTTGTTCTAATACAACCACTATTTTTATCGCAAAATGTTTTGGACACTATTGACGGTGGGAAATATTCCCAAAACATCCCTGCATCTTTAATTTTACACATAATAGTGAAAATGCATCCATCCACACAATTGACACTAAATCTGGGTAAAAGCGGCAACCAGAACCGACTGGGCCCGGTTCTAATACGACCACTATTTTAATCGCAAAATGCCTGTTTTGGACACTTTTTGTGGTGGGAAATAGCTCCAGAACCATCCTGGATCTTTATTGTTATACAAAATAGTGAAAATACATCCACTCACACAATACACACAAATTCTGGGTAAAAGCACCTACCAAAACCGACTGGGCCTGTTTCTAAACCACCACTTGTGAATAAAGTGACCAAATGAAAGTAATTCATTCGGGCATAACAGAACTTCTGAACATCGCTAGATGATCATTTCTATACAAAATAGTCAAGTATACATCCCCATCATAATTGGACACAAGTTCCGTATACAAACACCCACCAGAACCGACTGGACCCTGTTATAATGCAACCACTATTTTGTATCGCGAAATGCATGTTTGGGACACTATTTATGGTGGGAAATAGCCCCAGAACTGTCCTGGATCTTTATTTTTAGACAGAATAGTGAAAATACACCTACCCACACAATGGATAAAGCACCAACCAGAACCGACTGGGCCTGGTTCTTAAAAACCACCACTTGTAAATAAAGTGCCCAAATTGAGGTCATTGATTCGGGCATAACAGAACTACTGAACATCCCTAGATGATTATTTTTATACAGAATAATCAAAAATACATCCTTATCAACATTCGACACAATTTCTGGGTAAAAACACCAACCAGAACCGCCTGGGCCTGGTTCTAATACAACCACTATTTTAATCGCAAAATGCCTGCTTTGGACACTGTTTATGGTGGGAAATAGCTCCAGAATCACCTGGAATGATGCCAATGAATGACTTACTTGAATTGGACGATTTTACACTATATACACAGGAACTATGTGTCTCTGACAGTGTGTTTGGCAGCAGGGGAACGTTTCAGTTTTTATTGCCTTAATGTGCTTTTCATGGCCTGATAATCACGTTTTGGCCAAGTATGATAGTTTTCATTGTAACTTAATTTCTATCACTTTGAACGATGCCAAATAAAAAACTTACTTGAATTGGACGATTTTTCACTACATACACAGTAACTGTGTCTCTGACAGTTTGTTTGGCAGCAGGGGAACTTTTCAGTTTTTATTGCCTTAATGTACTTTTCATGCCCTGAAAATCACGTTTTGGCCAAGTAGGATTGTTTTCATTATAACTTAATTTCTAGCTTGAGAATGATGCCAAATGGATAACTTACTTGAATTGGACGATTTTTCACTTTATACACAGTAACTATGTGTCTCTGACAGTTTGTTTGGCAGCAGGGGAACATGTGAGAATAGACAAAGTATCTTTGCAAATGCTTGTTCATATTGTATAAGTTTTTGTGAGTATAACAGCATCATAGTCATCCTTATGGCTGACATGTCAGCATAAACACCCAACTGTCTGACTGAATAAACAATCTTAGTCTTGTGATTGGGGTGACATGTCAGCACAAATACTCAACTGTCCGACACTGATCAATTACTTTTTGCCCTGCAAATGACTGAAATGTATCTGTCAAAAGTCCTAGTGACAACTGTCAGTTTTTCCTGTATTTGAGACACACACACTGGTCATTCGACTAGAGTTGCAGGAACATCGCGTTGAACAGGACCCTACTGTAGGAACTCTCACTGTCCACTTTGCAGTCTGGTAATAAACCAATTGGTCCGGGACCAATGAAAGTAGAACAATAATTAGCAAGGGCTTTATAGTCTTGGTCTGTTAATAGAGTCAGGGACTTAACTAAGACAAAGTCAGGGACTTTTGGTCTTTGTGTGTTCAGAGATATTGGGTTAATCACAAAGTAGAGATCACTTTCGGGTAATTTAGAAAATAATTGTTGTTTAAACTATTAAGTAGGTGATTAATATGGGTCAGAAAGCAACAAAAGGAATCGGTTTATTGTCAGAATGCAAAATGAAAATCGGAGAGTTACCGGGACGAGATATCATGGTCCAGCTTGGGCTAAGCCTAGTGGCCACCCAAAATGGCCTCCGACCCAGGGAATTACAGACCAAAAATATCTTCCACAACACCACATCTAACAGCTTCTACTCTCTCGACATTGTCGGGAATGGTTCTGCCAAGGTAGCTGAAAGTCTAAGAGATCAGTCTGAAGATATCTGCCCAGCAGCACCAGGACAGGAACAACAAACATGGCCATTACATGTCACACTGAAGTTCATGGGAGACCGGACGACAAGTGGTTAAACCAATTCTCACAGTTGCCCACTCAACGAATCATAATTAACCACGTATATGCAACTGACCTAATGGACAACCCATTGCCCCCGGACACATTGCCTATGGGGATGGATCATCATCAAAAACCCTGGATGGAGAAAAACACAACGTATATGCCGTGGTGACTCAAAAAGACAACCTCAAGACAGGACGACTCCCCGGCGACTGGTCTGCACAAGCCGCAGAAATAGTGGCACTGACAGAGGCATGTAGACTATTCCTAGAACAAGACGTGACGGTGGAAAGACACAGCCCAATCCCTGCTGAATTCCTAAGAGAAATGCAAAATCATTCCCCAGAAAAAGAGAAACTGCAATGGGAAACAGAAGGAGCCACTCAACACAAGAACGGACTCTATGCAGTAGAAAACAAGCCATGCGTGACACGATCATTGTTTGAAGTAATTGCCAAATTGAGCCATGGGAGGAGCCATGTCTCAACAGGAGGGATGATCAGTACAGTACAACAAACAATGCATGTTCCCAGAGGTCTCCAAACTTCAATTTTTTTGGCAGGAACTGTCTGAACTGCTGTAGACACAACTCTCAAGGCAATGAACGACCCAAGCATGGAACAAGGCAAACAGAAACATATCCCTTCGAGCTTCTGAACATGGATTTCATCAAACTGAACCAAAGTGCTGGACTCGTCGAACAAACCATTAGAACAGTAAAACTCAGACTCAGAAAAACCATGGAAGATACAGGAAAACGATGGCAAGAATGCCTGAGCCTGGTAGAAACGTACATGAGAATCATTCCAACAGCACAGGGATGCACACCATTTGAGGCAGTGAAAGACAGACCCTTCCACTGAACAATGTGGGAAAAAGATCTGGTGGTAGAAGAGAAAAGAGAAACAGAATCCCTCACTAAGTGGTTATGCAAAATGTTCCAAGAAAGAAAACTGTGATGAATGCAAAATAATCTGCCGACATCTTCTCTGTCTCCCACAGAGGAGGTCCTGTCCCCAGGAGACCTGGTACTCGTCAAGGTGATAAAAAGAAAGTGCTGGTCTTCTCCACGTTGGGACGGACCTCACCGTGTGATTTTGGCCATCATCATCACCGCTCTGTGTTCAACCACATGGGGGGAACGTACCAGAACCTTGGTACACTCCCACTGGAGGAGAATGCCCCACTAGCTTGTTCAGGAAACGATCAGGGGCCCCCAGATCTGCATCCCATCAACCAAGACACCAATCGTCGTTCAAGTCCCTTTGCTCAGCTTACAGCTTACTCACTTGGGATTACACAGGACTGACTCCAGTTATTTTTATTGGTACCTACAAGCTCCCAGAGTCTGAGTGGTCTGGCCAGACACCTTGGACCAGGTCCTCCTCCATACAGGCTACAAAACCATCACATGGCCCCTTTCCAAAGAAGCTACCACCATGACCGCTAACTTCACCAAGTTAGCCACCACCATCAAAGATGGTAAACATATGCTAGACCTTACGACCAATATCCAAAAAAAAGGCTGCATCAACCTATGCCTCCGACCGGACCGACCAGGAAAAGGCCCCCTCTTTACTATTACCATCCGCACTACTAGTCCAGCCATGGTCCCCAAAGTGATTGGTGTGAACCCCTTCGTACAACCATCCGCCACACGCCTACTCAAAATCCGTCCGGCAGGAACACCTAAGCCTGAGTAGATACACCTTATTCTCGCCCATGTCCAAACACAGGAAGAAAACGACTACAACCTGATGATGAGGAACAGTTGGTACAGATACACCGCACTCACAGCCCGCGCCACAACCAATGAGTTGTTATGTCTGTTCCCTCATGCCTACTGCCGTAGCCCAACCACAGCTATGGTCCAACCGACAGAACGAAGAACTCGCCAACCTCACCTACAACTGTATCCTGGGTAATCTGAGAGAATCCTTCCAGCAAAGCTCGACCGCCTACATACCATGGTCGCAGTACCATTAGCAGCTACAGTCAATACCGCAACGTATGTCCAGTGCAACAACCGAACAGACTGTTATCCATCCTGTTTCAACTTCAGCGGACCGGATCCGAAGACCCCTTTGGACCAAGTTCACGTCACCAGGTGCGCCGAGATCAGACACATTCCTTCCCAATCATGGACAGTACTGGACCAAATATGGTGGCTCTGCGAATGGCAAGTGTATATGATCATCCCCACCAATACAACTGGGCTCTGTGTCCCTACATCTGCATCCGACCACACGTACGTTCTAACAGCAGACTCGATTCCAACTGTCGACGCCAACCCACATCTACCCACCAGGCGTCAACGACGGAGCTTTGATTTCTTCCCCCATGATTCAGTTTGGGGCTCGGATGTCCCCCTCTAATACAAACACTGGTCAGTCTCCTCCAAAATCATGATGGCGGTATTCCCCAGGGTAGGAACAGCGAAGAACACCCTACGTCTGGAAACCATTGACTACAGATTCCAGGCCCGACACTAATCAATTACTTGTTGCCCTGCAAATGACTGAAACGTATCTGTCCAAAGTCTTAGGGACAACTGTCAGTTTTGCCTGTATTTAAGACACACTCACTGGTCATTCGACTAGAGTTGCAGTAACATCGCAGTGAACAGGAGCCCACTGTATGAACTCTCTGTCCACTTTGCAGTCTGGTCATACATATTTTCTATTTAAATTTATCTCACTCTTTCTTAGCCTGCTCCTGAAGTTGTATTTTGAGACCTAACAAACATTTCAGTTTTTTTGCCCTAATGTGCGTTTCATGCGCTGAAAATCATGTTTTGGCCAAGTATCCTAGTTTTCACTATAACTTAACCTAAACCCTAACCCTAACCCTAACTTTCATCACTTAGAATGATATCAAATGAAAAACCTACTTAATTTGGATGATTATACACTATATACACAGTAACTATGTGTTACTGACAGTTTGTTTCGCAGCGGGGGAACATTTCAGTTTTTATTGCCTTAATGTGCAATTCATGCGCTGAAAATCACGTTTTGGCCAAGTATCATAGTTTTCACTATAACTTAATTTCTAGCACTTAGAATGATGCAAAATGAAAAACTTACTTGAATTGGACAATTATACACTATATACACAGTAACTATGTGCCTCTGACAGTTTGTTTCGCAGCAGGGGAACATTTCAGTTTTAATGCCTTAACGTGCGTTTCATGCGCTGAAAATCACGTTTTGGCCAAGTATCATAATTTTCACTATAACCTAATTTCTATCACTTAGAATGATGCTAAATGCAAAACTTACTTGAATTGGACGATTTTACACTATATACACAGTAACGATGTGCCTCTGACAGTTTGTTTCGCAGCAGGGGAACATTTCAGTTTTTATTGCCTTAACGTGCGTTTCATGCGCTGAAAATCACGTTTTGGCCAAGTATCATAGTTTTTACTATAACTTAATTTCTAGCACTTAGAATGATGCTAAATGCAATACTTACTTGAATTGGATGATTTTACACTATAGACACAGTAACTATGTGCCTCTGGCAGTTTGTTTCGCAGCAGGGGAACATTTCAGTTTTTATTGCCTTAACGTGCGTTTCATGCGCTGAAAATCACGTTTTGGCCAAGTATCATAGTTTTCACTATAACTTAATTTCTAGCACTTAGAATGATGCTAAATGCAATACTTACTTGAATTGGATGATTTTACACTATAGACACAGTAACTATGTGCCTCTGGCAGTTTGTTTCGCAGCAGGGGAACATTTCAGTTTTTATTGCCTTAACGTGCGTTTCATGCGCTGAAAATCACGTTTTGGCCAAGTATCATAGTTTTCACTATAACTTAATTTTTAGCACTTAGAATGATGCTAAATGCAATACTTACTTGAATTGGATGATTTTACACTATAGACACAGTAACTATGTGCCTCTGACAGTTTGTTTCGCAGCAGGGGAACATTTCAGTTTTTATTGCCTTAACGTGCGTTTCATGCGCTGAAAATCACGTTTTGGCCAAGTATCATAGTTTTCACTATAACTTAATTTCTAGCACTTAGAATGATGCTAAATGCAATACTTACTTGAATTGGATGATTTTACACTATAGACACAGTAACTATGTGCCTCTGGCAGTTTGTTTCGCAGCAGGGGAACATTTCAGTTTTTATTGCCTTAACGTGCGTTTCATGCGCTGAAAATCACGTTTTGGCCAAGTATCATAATTTTCACTATAACTTAATTTCTATCACTTAGAATGATGCCAAATGAAAAACTTACTTGAATTGGACAATAATACACTATATACACAGTAACTATGTGTCTCTGACAGTTTGTTTTGCAGCAGGGGAACATTTCAGTTTTTATTGCCTTAACGTGCGTTTCATGCGCTGAAAATCACGTTTTGGCCAAGTATCATAGTTTTCACTATAACTTAATTTCTATCACTTAGAATGATGCTAAATGCAAAACTTACTTGAATTGGACTATTTTACACTATATACACAGTAACTATGTGTCTCTGACAGTTTGTTTCGCAGCAGGGGAACATTTCAGTTTTTTTGGCTTAACGTCCGTTTCATGCGCTGAAAATCACGTTTTGGCCAAGTATCATAGTTTTCATTATAACTTAATATCTAGCCATTAGAATGATGCCAAATGAAAAACTTATTAAATAATAAAATTTGATGATATTACACTATGTATAGAGAGACATTTGTGTCTCTGACAGTTTTACACAGTTTTACAAGTTATGACTCCAGACTCTTAATTTACATTTCTGCCTTTATGGATACATTGCATCACCACCCCTTGAGTGGATCGCTTACCTCTCACTGTCTTTCACTTACCTTCATTCAGCATGTAGGTGTCAGATCACCTTGTACCTAATGTCTATTCATATTACCTCACCCGAAGTTATTACACAGAAGGGATTGTGTTGTGTTACCCCAAGTTTAGAGTCCCAACGGATGTGGGAAACTTACAGCGTCTGTCTGCCAGAGAGCAGCAGCTGGAACCGATTGTGACCAGGGTGGCATGGGTCCCTGATCATGTCCCTGGCTCTGCTGAGGTAACGAGGGCTGGCAATGTCTTCCAGTGAGGGCAGAGTAGCCGACGTTCTTCTGCGTAGTGGTGATACCTTTCTAAATAGCCTTTTTGTCTGCTGCCGTTCTTCCCGCGTACCACCAAATGTGCTTTTTATGTGCTGATAAGCACGTTTTGGTCGAATATGAAAGTTTTCAAGTGTGCACTTGACACTAGATGACCTGGAGAGTGACAGTTACTCCTGAAGTTGAACCTCTTTTCATCGCACAATACAAGGAAAAAATTGCAAACCCTGTTAGCCAGCCTTTCTTATATTTCTCGAGGCGAACAAACAATTGCAAGGCCAACTAGTTAGTCTTTCTTACATTCCACCATCTTTTAATTCAATTGTAAAACCAGTTTGGCTAGTCTACCTTGCATTCTACGATCTTATAAAACAAAGTTAAACCAGTATGACCACATGGTGCGACAAGAATAAACAATTATTAAGCCAGTTAGCCAGTCCATCCCACAATTCCCTCCTTTTGTGTCTGTGAAAATATCGAAATATTGAAGTGGCTGTTTCCATGAGCCAGAGAAGAACCAGTCAAGCCATCCTCGTTGTGGAACCGGATCTCCGGTCACAGCTCTCTGCATGTTCCTAATAGCCTGCAGGGCATCATGGACCGAGCAGGACATGCCGGCAGGGATGAAGGGGCAGCACGAGTCTCCCACCATGAAACACACACAGCCCCGCTGGGTGGCCACTCCGTCAAGAGCAGGGCAGCCCTGGAAAATCACCTGGGCCATAGCGGCTACCCATCCTGACTGATGCGCCGACACAGGCCCGGAACCTGCCTTCAATGGTCTTCAAATGCAGGGCGTTCCTTGCCGCTCCCACTCAAGGGAACTGAGCCATTACGATTTTGGATGAGACTGACCAGTATTTGGGTTTGAGGGACACATCCGAGCCACACACTGGATCATGGTCGTGAGCTCCGTCAATAATGTGCCCAAATGGAGGTCATTGATTCGGGAATAACAGAACTTCTGAAGATCCCTAGATGATTATTTTTATACATAATAATCAAAAATACATCCCCATCGTCAATGGATACAATTATTCGGGTAAATTCACCAACCAGAACAGACTGGGCCTGGTTCTAATACAACCACTATTTTAATCGCAGAATGCCTGTTTTGGACACTGTTTATGGTGGGAAAATAGCTCCAGAACCATCGTGGATCATTATTTTTACACAGAATAGTGAACATACATCCATCTACACATTCAACACTAATTATGGGTAGAAGCACTAACCAGAACCGACTGGGCCCGGTTCTAATACGACCACTATTTTAATTGCAAAATGCCTGTTTTGGACAATGTTTATGGTGGGAAACATTATTTTTATAGAAAATAGTGAAACTACATCCACCTACTCAACCAACACAAATTCTGGGTAAATACACCAACCAGAACCGATTGGGCCTTGTTCTAATACAACCACTATTTTTATCGCAAAATGTTTTGGACACTATTGACGGTGGGAAATATTCCCAAAACATCCCTGCATCTTTAATTTTACACATAATAGTGAAAATGCATCCATCCACACAATTGACACTAAATCTGGGTAAAAGCGGCAACCAGAACCGACTGGGCCCGGTTCTAATACGACCACTATTTTAATCGCAAAATGCCTGTTTTGGACACTTTTTGTGGTGGGAAATAGCTCCAGAACCATCCTGGATCTTTATTGTTATACAAAATAGTGAAAATACATCCACTCACACAATACACACAAATTCTGGGTAAAAGCACCTACCAAAACCGACTGGGCCTGTTTCTAAACCACCACTTGTGAATAAAGTGACCAATTGAAAGTAATTCATTCGGGCATAACAGAACTTCTGAACATCGCTAGATGATCATTTCTATACAAAATAGTCAAGTATACATCCCCATCATAATTGGACACAAGTTCCGTATACAAACACCCACCAGAACCGACTGGACCCTGTTATAATGCAACCACTATTTTGTATCGCGAAATGCATGTTTGGGACACTATTTATGGTGGGAAATAGCCCCAGAACTGTCCTGGATCTTTATTTTTAGACAGAATAGTGAAAATACACCTACCCACACAATGGATAAAGCACCAACCAGAACCGACTGGGCCTGGTTCTTAAAAACCACCACTTGTAAATAAAGTGCCCAAATTGAGGTCATTGATTCGGGCATAACAGAACTACTGAACATCCCTAGATGATTATTTTTATACAGAATAATCAAAAATACATCCTTATCAACATTCGACACAATTTCTGGGTAAAAACACCAACCAGAACCGCCTGGGCCTGGTTCTAATACAACCACTATTTTAATCGCAAAATGCCTGCTTTGGACACTGTTTATGGTGGGAAATAGCTCCAGAATCACCTGGAATGATGCCAATGAATGACTTACTTGAATTGGACGATTTTACACTATATACACAGGAACTATGTGTCTCTGACAGTGTGTTTGGCAGCAGGGGAACGTTTCAGTTTTTATTGCCTTAATGTGCTTTTCATGGCCTGATAATCACGTTTTGGCCAAGTATGATAGTTTTCATTGTAACTTAATTTCTATCACTTTGAACGATGCCAAATAAAAAACTTACTTGAATTGGACGATTTTTCACTACATACACAGTAACTGTGTCTCTGACAGTTTGTTTGGCAGCAGGGGAACTTTTCAGTTTTTATTGCCTTAATGTACTTTTCATGCCCTGAAAATCACGTTTTGGCCAAGTAGGATTGTTTTCATTATAACTTAATTTCTAGCTTGAGAATGATGCCAAATGGATAACTTACTTGAATTGGACGATTTTTCACTTTATACACAGTAACTATGTGTCTCTGACAGTTTGTTTGGCAGCAGGGGAACATGTGAGAATAGACAAAGTATCTTTGCAAATGCTTGTTCATATTGTATAAGTTTTTGTGAGTATAACAGCATCATAGTCATCCTTATGGCTGACATGTCAGCATAAACACCCAACTGTCTGACTGAATAAACAATCTTAGTCTTGTGATTGGGGTGACATGTCAGCACAAATACTCAACTGTCCGACACTGATCAATTACTTTTTGCCCTGCAAATGACTGAAATGTATCTGTCAAAAGTCCTAGTGACAACTGTCAGTTTTTCCTGTATTTGAGACACACACACTGGTCATTCGACTAGAGTTGCAGGAACATCGCGTTGAACAGGACCCTACTGTAGGAACTCTCACTGTCCACTTTGCAGTCTGGTAATAAACCAATTGGTCCGGGACCAATGAAAGTAGAACAATAATTAGCAAGGGCTTTATAGTCTTGGTCTGTTAATAGAGTCAGGGACTTAACTAAGACAAAGTCAGGGACTTTTGGTCTTTGTGTGTTCAGAGATATTGGGTTAATCACAAAGTAGAGATCACTTTCGGGTAATTTAGAAAATAATTGTTGTTTAAACTATTAAGTAGGTGATTAATATGGGTCAGAAAGCAACAAAAGGAATCGGTTTATTGTCAGAATGCAAAATGAAAATCGGAGAGTTACCGGGACGAGATATCATGGTCCAGCTTGGGCTAAGCCTAGTGGCCACCCAAAATGGCCTCCGACCCAGGGAATTACAGACCAAAAATATCTTCCACAACACCACATCTAACAGCTTCTACTCTCTCGACATTGTCGGGAATGGTTCTGCCAAGGTAGCTGAAAGTCTAAGAGATCAGTCTGAAGATATCTGCCCAGCAGCACCAGGACAGGAACAACAAACATGGCCATTACATGTCACACTGAAGTTCATGGGAGACCGGACGACAAGTGGTTAAACCAATTCTCACAGTTGCCCACTCAACGAATCATAATTAACCACGTATATGCAACTGACCTAATGGACAACCCATTGCCCCCGGACACATTGCCTATGGGGATGGATCATCATCAAAAACCCTGGATGGAGAAAAACACAACGTATATGCCGTGGTGACTCAAAAAGACAACCTCAAGACAGGACGACTCCCCGGCGACTGGTCTGCACAAGCCGCAGAAATAGTGGCACTGACAGAGGCATGTAGACTATTCCTAGAACAAGACGTGACGGTGGAAAGACACAGCCCAATCCCTGCTGAATTCCTAAGAGAAATGCAAAATCATTCCCCAGAAAAAGAGAAACTGCAATGGGAAACAGAAGGAGCCACTCAACACAAGAACGGACTCTATGCAGTAGAAAACAAGCCATGCGTGACACGATCATTGTTTGAAGTAATTGCCAAATTGAGCCATGGGAGGAGCCATGTCTCAACAGGAGGGATGATCAGTACAGTACAACAAACAATGCATGTTCCCAGAGGTCTCCAAACTTCAATTTTTTTGGCAGGAACTGTCTGAACTGCTGTAGACACAACTCTCAAGGCAATGAACGACCCAAGCATGGAACAAGGCAAACAGAAACATATCCCTTCGAGCTTCTGAACATGGATTTCATCAAACTGAACCAAAGTGCTGGACTCGTCGAACAAACCATTAGAACAGTAAAACTCAGACTCAGAAAAACCATGGAAGATACAGGAAAACGATGGCAAGAATGCCTGAGCCTGGTAGAAACGTACATGAGAATCATTCCAACAGCACAGGGATGCACACCATTTGAGGCAGTGAAAGACAGACCCTTCCACTGAACAATGTGGGAAAAAGATCTGGTGGTAGAAGAGAAAAGAGAAACAGAATCCCTCACTAAGTGGTTATGCAAAATGTTCCAAGAAAGAAAACTGTGATGAATGCAAAATAATCTGCCGACATCTTCTCTGTCTCCCACAGAGGAGGTCCTGTCCCCAGGAGACCTGGTACTCGTCAAGGTGATAAAAAGAAAGTGCTGGTCTTCTCCACGTTGGGACGGACCTCACCGTGTGATTTTGGCCATCATCATCACCGCTCTGTGTTCAACCACATGGGGGGAACGTACCAGAACCTTGGTACACTCCCACTGGAGGAGAATGCCCCACTAGCTTGTTCAGGAAACGATCAGGGGCCCCCAGATCTGCATCCCATCAACCAAGACACCAATCGTCGTTCAAGTCCCTTTGCTCAGCTTACAGCTTACTCACTTGGGATTACACAGGACTGACTCCAGTTATTTTTATTGGTACCTACAAGCTCCCAGAGTCTGAGTGGTCTGGCCAGACACCTTGGACCAGGTCCTCCTCCATACAGGCTACAAAACCATCACATGGCCCCTTTCCAAAGAAGCTACCACCATGACCGCTAACTTCACCAAGTTAGCCACCACCATCAAAGATGGTAAACATATGCTAGACCTTACGACCAATATCCAAAAAAAAGGCTGCATCAACCTATGCCTCCGACCGGACCGACCAGGAAAAGGCCCCCTCTTTACTATCACCATCCGCACTACTAGTCCAGCCATGGTCCCCAAAGTGATTGGTGTGAACCCCTTCGTACAACCATCCGCCACACGCCTACTCAAAATCCGTCCGGCAGGAACACCTAAGCCTGAGTAGATACACCTTATTCTCGCCCATGTCCAAACACAGGAAGAAAACGACTACAACCTGATGATGAGGAACAGTTGGTACAGATACACCGCACTCACAGCCCGCGCCACAACCAATGAGTTGTTATGTCTGTTCCCTCATGCCTACTGCCGTAGCCCAACCACAGCTATGGTCCAACCGACAGAACGAAGAACTCGCCAACCTCACCTACAACTGTATCCTGGGTAATCTGAGAGAATCCTTCCAGCAAAGCTCGACCGCCTACATACCATGGTCGCAGTACCATTAGCAGCTACAGTCAATACCGCAACGTATGTCCAGTGCAACAACCGAACAGACTGTTATCCATCCTGTTTCAACTTCAGCGGACCGGATCCGAAGACCCCTTTGGACCAAGTTCACGTCACCAGGTGCGCCGAGATCAGACACATTCCTTCCCAATCATGGACAGTACTGGACCAAATATGGTGGCTCTGCGAATGGCAAGTGTATATGATCATCCCCACCAATACAACTGGGCTCTGTGTCCCTACATCTGCATCCGACCACACGTACGTTCTAACAGCAGACTCGATTCCAACTGTCGACGCCAACCCACATCTACCCACCAGGCGTCAACGACGGAGCTTTGATTTCTTCCCCCATGATTCAGTTTGGGGCTCGGATGTCCCCCTCTAATACAAACACTGGTCAGTCTCCTCCAAAATCATGATGGCGGTATTCCCCAGGGTAGGAACAGCGAAGAACACCCTACGTCTGGAAACCATTGACTACAGATTCCAGGCCCGACACTAATCAATTACTTGTTGCCCTGCAAATGACTGAAACGTATCTGTCCAAAGTCTTAGGGACAACTGTCAGTTTTGCCTGTATTTAAGACACACTCATTCGACTAGAGTTGCAGTAACATCGCAGTGAACAGGAGCCCACTGTATGAACTCTCTGTCCACTTTGCAGTCTGGTCATACATATTTTCTATTTAAATTTATCTCACTCTTTCTTAGCCTGCTCCTGAAGTTGTATTTTGAGACCTAACAAACATTTCAGTTTTTTTGCCCTAATGTGCGTTTCATGCGCTGAAAATCATGTTTTGGCCAAGTATCCTAGTTTTCACTATAACTTAACCTAAACCCTAACCCTAACCCTAACTTTCATCACTTAGAATGATATCAAATGAAAAACCTACTTAATTTGGATGATTATACACTATATACACAGTAACTATGTGTCACTGACAGTTTGTTTCGCAGCGGGGGAACATTTCAGTTTTTATTGCCTTAATGTGCAATTCATGCGCTGAAAATCACGTTTTGGCCAAGTATCATAGTTTTCACTATAACTTAATTTTTAGCACTTAGAATGATGCAAAATGAAAAACTTACTTGAATTGGACAATTATACACTATATACACAGTAACTATGTGCCTCTGACAGTTTGTTTCGCAGCAGGGGAACATTTCAGTTTTAATGCCTTAACGTGCGTTTCATGCGCTGAAAATCACGTTTTGGCCAAGTATCATAATTTTCACTATAACCTAATTTCTATCACTTAGAATGATGCTAAATGCAAAACTTACTTGAATTGGACGATTTTACACTATATACACAGTAACGATGTGCCTCTGACAGTTTGTTTCGCAGCAGGGGAACATTTCAGTTTTTATTGCCTTAACGTGCGTTTCATGCGCTGAAAATCACGTTTTGGCCAAGTATCATAGTTTTTACTATAACTTAATTACTAGCACTTAGAATGATGCTAAATGCAATACTTACTTGAATTGGATGATTTTACACTATAGACACAGTAACTATGTGCCTCTGGCAGTTTGTTTCGCAGCAGGGGAACATTTCAGTTTTTATTGCCTTAACGTGCGTTTCATGCGCTGAAAATCACGTTTTGGCCAAGTATCATAGTTTTCACTATAACTTAATTTCTAGCACTTAGAAAGATGCAAAATGAAAAACTTACTTGAATTGGACAATTATACACTATATACACAGTAACTATGTGCCTCTGACAGTTTGTTTCGCAGCAGGGGAACATTTCAGTTTTAATGCCTTAACGTGCGTTTCATGCGCTGAAAATCACGTTTTGGCCAAGTATCATAGTTTTCACTATAACTTAATTTCTAGCACTTAGAATGATGCTAAATGCAATACTTACTTGAATTGGATGATTTTACACTATAGACACAGTAACTATGTGCCTCTGGCAGTTTGTTTCGCAGCAGGGGAACATTTCAGTTTTTATTGGCTTAACGTCCGTTTCATGCGCTGAAAATCACGTTTTGGCCAAGTATCATAGTTTTCATTATAACTTAATATCTAGCCATTAGAATGATGCCAAATGAAAAACTTATTAAATTATAAAATTTGATGATATTACACTATGTATAGAGAGACATTTGTGTCTCTGACAGTTTTACACAGTTTTACAAGTTATGACTCCAGACTCTTAATTTACAATTCTGCCTTTATGGATACATTGCATCACCACCCCTTGAGTGGATCTCTTACCTCTCACTGTCTTTCACTTACCTTCATTCAGCATGTAGGTGTCAGATCACCTTGTACCTAATATCTATTCATATTACCTCACCCGAAGTTATTACACAGAAGGGATTGTGTTGTGTTACCCCAAGTTTAGAGTCCCAACGGATGTGGGAAACTTACAGCGTCTGTCTGCCAGAGAGCAGCAGCTGGAACCGATTGTGACCAGGGTGGCATGGGTCCCTGATCATGTCCCTGGCTCTGCTGAGGTAACGAGGGCTGGCAATGTCTTCCGGTGAGGGCAGAGTAGCCGACGTTCTTCTGCGTAGTGGTGATACCTTTCTAAATAGCCTTTTTGTCTGCTGCCGTTCTTCCCGCGTACCACCAAATGTGCTTTTTATGTGCTTATAAGCACGTTTTGGTCGAATATGAAAGTTTTCAAGTGTGCACTTGACCCTAGATGACCTGGAGAGTGACAGTTACTCCTGAAGTTGAACCTCTTTTCATCGCACAATACAAGGAAAAAATTGCAAACCCTGTTAGCCAGCCTTTCTTATATTTCTCGAGGCGAACAAACAATTGCAAGGCCAACTAGTTAGTCTTTCTTACATTCCACCATCTTTTAATTCAATTGTAAAACCAGTTTGGCTAGTCTACCTTGCATTCTACGATCTTAAAAAACAAAGTTAAACCAGTATGACCACATGGTGCGACAAGAATAAACAATTATTAAGCCAGTTAGCCAGTCCATCCCACAATTCCCTCCTTTTGTGTCTGTGAAAATATTGAAATATTGCAGTGGCTGTTTTCATGAGCCAGAGAAGAACCAGTCAAGCCATCCTCGTTGTGGAACCGGATCTCCGGTCACAGCTCTCTGCATGTTCCTAATAGCCTGCAGGGCATCATGGACCGAGCAGGACATGCCGGCAGGGATGAAGGGGCAGCACGAGTCTCCCACCATGAAACACACACAGCCCCGCTGGGTGGCCACTCCGTCAAGAGCAGGGCAGCCCTGGAAAATCACCTGGGCCATAGCGGCTACCCAGCCTGACTGATGCGCCGACACAGGCCCGGAACCTGCCTTCAATGGTCTTCAAATGCAGGGCGTTCCTTGCCGCTCCCACTCAAGGGAACTGAGCCATTACGATTTTGGATGAGACTGACCAGTATTTGTGTTTGAGGGACACATCTGAGCCACACACTGGATCATGGTCGTGAGCTCCGTCAATAATGTGCCCAAATGGAGGTCATTGATTCGGGAATAACAGAACTTCTGAAGATCCCTAGATGATTATTTTTATACATAATAATCAAAAATACATCCCCATCGTCAATGGATACAATTTTTCGGGTAAATTCACCAACCAGAACAGACTGGGCCTGGTTCTAATACAACCACTATTTTAATCGCAGAATGCCTGTTTTGGACACTGTTTATGGTGGGAAAATAGCTCCAGAACCATCCTGGATCATTATTTTTACACAGAATAGTGAAAATACATCCATCTACACATTCAACACTAATTATGGGTAGAAGCACCAACCAGAACCGACTGGGCCTGGTTCTAATACGACCTCTTTTTTAATCGCAAAATGCCTGTTTTGGACAATGTTTATGGTGGGAAACATTATTTTTATAGAAAATAGTGAAACTACATCCACCCACTCAATCAACACAAATTCTGGGTAAATACACCAACCAGAACCGATTGGGCCTTGTTCTAATACAACCACTATTTTTATCGCAAAATGTTTTGGACACTATTGACGGTGTGAAATATTCCCAGAACATCCCTGCATCTTTAATTTTACACATAATAGTGAAAATGCATCCATCCACACAATTGACACTAAATCTGGGTAAAAGCGGCAACCAGAACCGACTGGGCCCGGTTCTAATACGACCACTATTTTAATCGCAAAATGCCTGTTTTGGACAATGTTTATGGTGGGAAACATTATTTTTATAGAAAATAGTGAAACTACATCCACCTACTCAACCAACACAAATTCTGGGTAAATACACCAACCAGAACCGATTGGGCCTTGTTCTAATACAACCACTATTTTTATCGCAAAATGTTTTGGACACTATTGACGGTGGGAAATATTCCCAAAACATCCCTGCATCTTTAATTTTACACATAATAGTGAAAATGCATCCATCCACACAATTGACACTAAATCTGGGTAAAAGCGGCAACCAGAACCGACTGGGCCCGGTTCTAATACGACCACTATTTTAATCGCAAAATGCCTGTTTTGGACACTTTTTGTGGTGGGAAATAGCTCCAGAACCATCCTGGATCTTTATTGTTATACAAAATAGTGAAAATACATCCACTCACACAATACACACAAATTCTGGGTAAAAGCACCTACCAAAACCGACTGGGCCTGTTTCTAAACCACCACTTGTGAATAAAGTGACCAATTGAAAGTAATTCATTCGGGCATAACAGAACTTCTGAACATCGCTAGATGATCATTTCTATACAAAATAGTCAAGTATACATCCCCATCATAATTGGACACAAGTTCCGTATACAAACACCCACCAGAACCGACTGGACCCTGTTATAATGCAACCACTATTTTGTATCGCGAAATGCATGTTTGGGACACTATTTATGGTGGGAAATAGCCCCAGAACTGTCCTGGATCTTTATTTTTAGACAGAATAGTGAAAATACACCTACCCACACAATGGATAAAGCACCAACCAGAACCGACTGGGCCTGGTTCTTAAAAACCACCACTTGTAAATAAAGTGCCCAAATTGAGGTCATTGATTCGGGCATAACAGAACTACTGAACATCCCTAGATGATTATTTTTATACAGAATAATCAAAAATACATCCTTATCAACATTCGACACAATTTCTGGGTAAAAACACCAACCAGAACCGCCTGGGCCTGGTTCTAATACAACCACTATTTTAATCGCAAAATGCCTGCTTTGGACACTGTTTATGGTGGGAAATAGCTCCAGAATCACCTGGAATGATGCCAATGAATGACTTACTTGAATTGGACGATTTTACACTATATACACAGGAACTATGTGTCTCTGACAGTGTGTTTGGCAGCAGGGGAACGTTTCAGTTTTTATTGCCTTAATGTGCTTTTCATGGCCTGATAATCACGTTTTGGCCAAGTATGATAGTTTTCATTGTAACTTAATTTCTATCACTTTGAACGATGCCAAATAAAAAACTTACTTGAATTGGACGATTTTTCACTACATACACAGTAACTGTGTCTCTGACAGTTTGTTTGGCAGCAGGGGAACTTTTCAGTTTTTATTGCCTTAATGTACTTTTCATGCCCTGAAAATCACGTTTTGGCCAAGTAGGATTGTTTTCATTATAACTTAATTTCTAGCTTGAGAATGATGCCAAATGGATAACTTACTTGAATTGGACGATTTTTCACTTTATACACAGTAACTATGTGTCTCTGACAGTTTGTTTGGCAGCAGGGGAACATGTGAGAATAGACAAAGTATCTTTGCAAATGCTTGTTCATATTGTATAAGTTTTTGTGAGTATAACAGCATCATAGTCATCCTTATGGCTGACATGTCAGCATAAACACCCAACTGTCTGACTGAATAAACAATCTTAGTCTTGTGATTGGGGTGACATGTCAGCACAAATACTCAACTGTCCGACACTGATCAATTACTTTTTGCCCTGCAAATGACTGAAATGTATCTGTCAAAAGTCCTAGTGACAACTGTCAGTTTTTCCTGTATTTGAGACACACACACTGGTCATTCGACTAGAGTTGCAGGAACATCGCGTTGAACAGGACCCTACTGTAGGAACTCTCACTGTCCACTTTGCAGTCTGGTAATAAACCAATTGGTCCGGGACCAATGAAAGTAGAACAATAATTAGCAAGGGCTTTATAGTCTTGGTCTGTTAATAGAGTCAGGGACTTAACTAAGACAAAGTCAGGGACTTTTGGTCTTTGTGTGTTCAGAGATATTGGGTTAATCACAAAGTAGAGATCACTTTCGGGTAATTTAGAAAATAATTGTTGTTTAAACTATTAAGTAGGTGATTAATATGGGTCAGAAAGCAACAAAAGGAATCGGTTTATTGTCAGAATGCAAAATGAAAATCGGAGAGTTACCGGGACGAGATATCATGGTCCAGCTTGGGCTAAGCCTAGTGGCCACCCAAAATGGCCTCCGACCCAGGGAATTACAGACCAAAAATATCTTCCACAACACCACATCTAACAGCTTCTACTCTCTCGACATTGTCGGGAATGGTTCTGCCAAGGTAGCTGAAAGTCTAAGAGATCAGTCTGAAGATATCTGCCCAGCAGCACCAGGACAGGAACAACAAACATGGCCATTACATGTCACACTGAAGTTCATGGGAGACCGGACGACAAGTGGTTAAACCAATTCTCACAGTTGCCCACTCAACGAATCATAATTAACCACGTATATGCAACTGACCTAATGGACAACCCATTGCCCCCGGACACATTGCCTATGGGGATGGATCATCATCAAAAACCCTGGATGGAGAAAAACACAACGTATATGCCGTGGTGACTCAAAAAGACAACCTCAAGACAGGACGACTCCCCGGCGACTGGTCTGCACAAGCCGCAGAAATAGTGGCACTGACAGAGGCATGTAGACTATTCCTAGAACAAGACGTGACGGTGGAAAGACACAGCCCAATCCCTGCTGAATTCCTAAGAGAAATGCAAAATCATTCCCCAGAAAAAGAGAAACTGCAATGGGAAACAGAAGGAGCCACTCAACACAAGAACGGACTCTATGCAGTAGAAAACAAGCCATGCGTGACACGATCATTGTTTGAAGTAATTGCCAAATTGAGCCATGGGAGGAGCCATGTCTCAACAGGAGGGATGATCAGTACAGTACAACAAACAATGCATGTTCCCAGAGGTCTCCAAACTTCAATTTTTTTGGCAGGAACTGTCTGAACTGCTGTAGACACAACTCTCAAGGCAATGAACGACCCAAGCATGGAACAAGGCAAACAGGAACATATCCCTTCAAGCTTCTGAACATGGATTTCATCAAACTGAACCAAAGTGCTGGACTCGTCGAACAAACCATTAGAACAGTAAAACTCCGACTCAGAAAAACCATGGAAGATACAGGAAAACGATGGCAAGAATGCCTGAGCCTGGTAGAAACGTACATGAGAATCATTCCAACAGCACAGGGATGCACACCATTTGAGGCAGTGAAAGACAGACCCTTCCACTGAACAATGTGGGAAAAAGATCTGGTGGTAGAAGAGAAAAGAGAAACAGAATCCCTCCCTAAGTGGTTATGCAAAATGTTCCAAGAAAGAAAACTGTGATGAATGCAAAATAATCTGCCGACATCTTCTCTGTCTCCCACAGAGGAGGTCCTGTCCCCAGGAGACCTGGTACTCGTCAAGGTGATAAAAAGAAAGTGCTGGTCTTCTCCACGTTGGGACGGACCTCACCGTGTGATTTTGGCCATCATCATCACCGCTCTGTGTTCAACCACATGGGGGGAACGTACCAGAACCTTGGTACACTCCCACTGGAGGAGAATGCCCCACTAGCTTGTTCAGGAAACGATCAGGGGCCCCCAGATCTGCATCCCATCAACCAAGACACCAATCGTCGTTCAAGTCCCTTTGCTCAGCCTACAGCTTACTCACGTGGGATTACACAGGACTGACTCCAGTTATTTTTATTGGTACCTACAAGCTCCCAGAGTCTGAGTGGTCTGGCCAGACACCTTGGACCAGGTCCTCCTCCATACAGGCTACAAAACCATCACATGGCCCCTTTCCAAAGAAGCTACCACCATGACCGCTAACTTCACCAAGTTAGCCACCACCATCAAAGATGGTAAACATATGCTAGACCTTACGACCAATATCCAACAAAAAGGCTGCATCAACCTATGCCTCCGACCGGACCGACCAGGAAAAGGCCCCCTCTTTACTATCACCATCCGCACTACTAGTCCAGCCATGGTCCCCAAAGTGATTGGTGTGAACCCCTTCATACAACCATCCGCCACACGCCTACTCAAAATCCGTCCGGCAGGAACACCTAAGCCTGAGTAGATACACCTTATTCTCGCCCATGTCCAAACACAGGAAGAAAACGACTACAACCTGATGATGAGGAACAGTTGGTACAGATACACCGCACTCACAGCCCGCGCCACAACCAATGAGTTGTTATGTCTGTTCCCTCATGCCTACTGCCACAGCCCAACCACAGCTATGGTCCAACCGACAGAACGAAGAACTCGCCAACCTCACCTACAACTGTATCCTGGGTAATCTGAGAGAATCCTTCCAGCAAAGCTCGACCGCCTACATACCATGGTCGCAGTACCATTAGCAGCTACAGTCAATACCGCAACGTATGTCCAGTGCAACAACCGAACAGACTGTTATCCATCCTGTTTCAACTTCAGCGGACCGGATCCGAAGACCCCTTTGGACCAAGTTCACGTCACCAGGTGCGCCGAGATCAGACACATTCCTTCCCAATCATGGACAGTACTGGACCAAATATGATGGCTCTGCGAATGGCAAGTGTATATGATCATCCCCACCAATACAACTGGGCTCTGTGTCCCTACATCTGCATCCGACCACACGTACGTTCTAACAGCAGACTCGATTCCAACTGTCGACGCCAACCCACATCTACCCACCAGGCGTCAACGACGGAGCTTTGATTTCTTCCCCCATGATTCAGTTTGGGGCTCGGATGTCCCCCTCTAATACAAACACTGGTCAGTCTCCTCCAAAATCATGATGGCGGTATTCCCCAGGGTAGGAACAGCGAAGAACACCCTACGTCTGGAAACCATTGACTACAGATTCCAGGCCCGACACTAATCAATTACTTGTTGCCCTGCAAATGACTGAAACGTATCTGTCCAAAGTCTTAGGGACAACTGTCAGTTTTGCCTGTATTTAAGACACACTCACTGGTCATTCGACTAGAGTTGCAGTAACATCGCAGTGAACAGGAGCCCACTGTATGAACTCTCTGTCCACTTTGCAGTCTGGTCATACATATTTTCTATTTAAATTTATCTCACTCTTTCTTAGCCTGCTCCTGAAGTTGTATTTTGAGACCTAACAAACATTTCAGTTTTTTTGCCCTAATGTGCGTTTCATGCGCTGAAAATCATGTTTTGGCCAAGTATCCTAGTTTTCACTATAACTTAACCTAAACCCTAACCCTAACCCTAACTTTCATCACTTAGAATGATATCAAATGAAAAACCTACTTAATTTGGATGATTATACACTATATACACATTAACTATGTGTCACTGACAGTTTGTTTCGCAGCGGGGGAACATTTCAGTTTTAATGCCTTAACGTGCGTTTCATGCGCTGAAAATCACGTTTTGGCCAAGTATCATAATTTTCACTATAACCTAATTTCTATCACTTAGAATGATGCTAAATGCAAAACTTACTTGAATTGGACGATTTTACACTATATACACAGTCACTATGTGCCTCTGACAGTTTGTTTCGCAGCAGGGGAACTTTTCAGTTTTTATTGCCTTAACGTGCGTTTCATGCGCTGAAAATCACGTTTTGGCCAAGTATCATAGTTTTTACTATAACTTAATTTCTAGCACTTAGAATGATGCTAAATGCAATACTTACTTGAATTGGATGATTTTACACTATAGACACAGTAACTATGTGCCTCTGACAGTTTGTTTCGCAGCAGGGGAACATTTCAGTTTTTATTGCCTTAACGTGCGTTTCATGCGCTGAAAATCACGTTTTGGCCAAGTATCATAGTTTTCACTATAACTTAATTTCTAGCACTTAGAATGATGCTAAATGCAATACTTACTTGAATTGGATGATTTTACACTATAGACACAGTAACTATGTGCCTCTGGCAGTTTGTTTCGCAGCAGGGGAACATTTCAGTTTTTATTGCCTTAACGTGCGTTTCATGCGCTGAAAATCACGTTTTGGTCAAGTATCATAGTTTTCACTATAACTTAGTTTCTAGCACTTAGAATGATGCTAAATGCAATACTTACTTGAATTGGATGATTTTACACTATAGACACAGTAACTATGTGCCTCTGGCAGTTTGTTTCGCAGCAGGGGAACATTTCAGTTTTTATTGCCTTAACGTGCGTTTCATGCGCTGAAAATCACGTTTTGGCCAAGTATCATAGTTTTCACTATAACTTAATTTCTAGCACTTAGAATGATGCTAAATGCAATACTTACTTGAATTGGATGATTTTACACTATAGACACAGTAACTATGTGCCTCTGACAGTTTGTTTCGCAGCAGGGGAACATTTCAGTTTTTATTGCCTTAACGTGCGTTTCATGCGCTGAAAATCACGTATTGGCCAAGTATCATAGTTTTCACTATAACTTAATTTCTAGCACTTAGAATGATGCTAAATGCAATACTTACTTGAATTGGATGATTTTACACTATAGACACAGTAACTATGTGCCTCTGGCAGTTTGTTTCGCAGCAGGGGAACATTTCAGTTTTTATTGCCTTAACGTGCGTTTCATGCGCTGAAAATCACGTTTTGGCCAAGTATCATAATTTTCACTATAACTTAATTTCTATCACTTAGAATGATGCCAAATGAAAAACTTACTTGAATTGGACAATAATACACTATATACACAGTAACTATGTGTCTCTGACAGTTTGTTTCGCAGCAGGGGAACATTTCAGTTTTTATTGCCTTAACGTGCGTTTCATGCGCTGAAAATCACGTTTTGGCCAAGTATCATAGTTTTCACTATAACTTAATTTCTATCACTTAGAAAGATGCTAAATGCAAAACTTACTTGAATTGGACAATTATACACTATATAAACAGTAACTATGTGTCTCTGACAGTTTGTTCCGCAGCAGGGGAACATTTCAGTTTTTATTGGCTTAACGTCCGTTTCATGCGCTGAAAATCACGTTTTGGCCAAGTATCATAGTTTTCATTATAACTTAATATCTAGCCATTAGAATGATGCCAAATGAAAAACTTATTAAATTATAAAATTTGATGATATTACACTATGTATAGAGAGACATTTGTGTCTCTGACAGTTTTACACAGTTTTACAAGTTATGACTCCAGACTCTTAATTTACAATTCTGCCTTTATGGATACATTGCATCACCACCCCTTGAGTGGATCGCTTACCTCTCACTGTCTTTCACTTACCTTCATTCAGCATGTAGGTGTCAGATCACCTTGTACCTAATGTCTATTCATATTACCTCACCCGAAGTTATTACACAGAAGGGATTGTGTTGTGTTACCCCAAGTTTAGAGTCCCAACGGATGTGGGAAACTTACAGCGTCTGTCTGCCAGAGAGCAGCAGCTGGAACCGATTGTGACCAGGGTGGCATGGGTCCCTGATCATGTCCCTGGCTCTGCTGAGGTAACGAGGGCTGGCAATGTCTTCCAGTGAGGGCAGAGTAGCCGACGTTCTTCTGCGTAGTGGTGATACCTTTCTAAATAGCCTTTTTGTCTGCTGCCGTTCTTCCCGCGTACCACCAAATGTGCTTTTTATGTGCTGATAAGCACGTTTTGGTCGAATATGAAAGTTTTCAAGTGTGCACTTGACCCTAGATGACCTAGAGAGTGACAGTTACTCCTGAAGTTGAACCTCTTTTCATCGCACAATACAAGGAAAAAATTGCAAACCCTGTTAGCCAGCCTTTCTTATATTTCTCGAGGCGAACAAACAATTGCAAGGCCAACTAGTTAGTCTTTCTTACATTCCACCATCTTTTAATTCAATTGTAAAACCAGTTTGGCTAGTCTACCTTGCATTCTACGATCTTAAAAAACAAAGTTAAACCAGTATGACCACATGGTGCGACAAGAATAAACAATTATTAAGCCAGTTAGCCAGTCCATCCCACAATTCCCTCCTTTTGTGTCTGTGAAAATATCGAAATATTGAAGTGGCTGTTTCCATGAGCCAGAGAAGAACCAGTCAAGCCATCCTCGTTGTGGAACCGGATCTTCGGTCACAGCTCTCTGCATGTTCCTAATAGCCTGCAGGGCATCATGGACCGAGCAGGACATGCCGGCAGGGATGAAGGGGCAGCACGAGTCTCCCACCATGAAACACACACAGCCCCGCTGGGTGGCCACTCCGTCAAGAGCAGGGCAGCCCTGGAAAATCACCTGGGCCATAGCGGCTACCCAGCCTCACTGATGCGCCGACACAGGCCTTCACAAAACCTGCCTTCAATGGTCTTCAAATGCAGGGCGTTCCTTGCCGCTCCCACTCAAGGGAACTGAGCCATTACGATTTTGGATGAGACTGACCAGTATTTGTGTTTGAGGGACACATCCGAGCCACACACTGGATCATGGTCGTGAGCTCCGTCAATAATGTGCCCAAATGGAGGTCATTGATTCGGGAATAACAGAACTTCTGAAGATCCCTAGATGATTATTTTTATACATAATAATCAAAAATACATCCCCATCGTCAATGGATACAATTATTCGGGTAAATTCACCAACCAGAACAGACTGGGCCTGGTTCTAATACAACCACTATTTTAATCGCAGAATGCCTGTTTTGGACACTGTTTATGGTGGGAAAATAGCTCCAGAACCATCCTGGATCATTATTTTTACACAGAATAGTGAACATACATCCATCTACACATTCAACACTAATTATGGGTAGAAGCACTAACCAGAACCGACTGGGCCCGGTTCTAATACGACCACTATTTTAATCGCAAAATGCCTGTTTTGGACAATGTTTATGGTGGGAAACATTATTTTTATAGAAAATAGTGAAACTACATCTACCTACTCAATCAACACAAATTCTGGGTAAATACACCAACCAGAACCGATTGGGCCTTGTTCTAATACAACCACTATTTTTATCGCAAAATGTTTTGGACACTATTGACGGTGGGAAATATTCCCAAAACATCCCTGCATCTTTAATTTTACACATAATAGTGAAAATGCATCCATCCACACAATTGACACTAAATCTGGGTAAAAGCGGCAACCAGAACCGACTGGGCCGGGTTCTAATTCGACCACTATTTTGATCGCAAAATGCCTGTTTTGGACAATGTTTATGGTGGGAAACATTATTTTTATAGAAAATAGTGAAACTACATCCACCTACTCAACCAACACAAATTCTGGGTAAATACTCCAACCAGAACCGATTGGGCCCGGTTCTAATACGACCACTATTTTAATCGCAAAATGCCTGTTTTGGACACTTTTTGTGGTGGGAAATAGCTCCAGAACCATCCTGGATCTTTATTGTTATACAAAATAGTGAAAATACATCCACTCACACAATACACACAAATTCTGGGTAAAAGCACCAACCAAAACCGACTGGGCCTGTTTCTAAACCACCACTTGTGATTAAAGTGACCAAATGAAAGTAATTCAGTCGGGCATAACAGAACTTCTGAACATCGCTAGATGATTATTTCTATACAAAATAGTCAAGTATACATCCCCATCATAATTGGACACAAGTTCCGTATACAAACACCCACCAGAACCGACTGGACCCTGTTATAATGCAACCACTATTTTGTATCGCAAAATGCATGTTTTGGAGACTATTTATGGTGGGAAATAGCCCCAGAACTGTCCTGGATCTTTATTTTTAGACAGAATAGTGAAAATACATCTACCCACACAATGGATAAAGCACCAACCAGAACCGACTGGGCCTGGTTCTTAAAAACCACCACTTGTAAATAAAGTGCCCAAATTGAGGTCATTGATTCGGGCATGACAGAACTACTGAACATCCCTAGATGATTATTTTTATACAGAATAATCAAAAATACATCCTTATCAACATTCGACACAATTTCTGGGTAAAAACACCAACCAGAACCGCCTGGGCCTGGTTCTAATACAACCACTATTTTAATCGCAAAATGCCTGCTTTGGACACTGTTTATGGTGGGAAATAGCTCCAGAATCACCTGGAATGATGCCAATGAATGACTTACTTGAATTGGACGATTTTACACTATATACACAGGAACTATGTGTCTGTGACAGTGTGTTTGGCAGCAGGGGAACGTTTCAGTTTTTATTGCCTTAATGTGCTTTTCATGGCCTGATAATCACGCTTTGGCCAAGTATGATAGTTTTCATGGTAACTTAATTTCTATCACTTTGAACGATGCCAAATAAAAAACTTACTTGAATTGGACGATTTTTCACTACATACACAGTAACTCTGTCTCTGACAGTTTGTTTGGCAGCAGGGGAACTTTTCAGTTTTTATTGCCTTAATGTACTTTTCATGCCCTGAAAATCACGTTTTGGCCAAGTAGGATTGTTTTCATTATAACTTAATTTCTAGCTTGAGAATGATCCAAATGGATAACTTACTTGAATTGGACGATTTTTCACTTTATACACAGTAACTATGTGTCTCTGACAGTTTGTTTGGCAGCAGGGGAACATGTGAGAATAGACAAAGTATCTTTGCAAATGCTTGTTCATATTGTATAAGTTTTTGTGAGTATAACAGCATCATAGTCATCCTTATGGCTGACATGTCAGCATAAACACCCAACTGTCTGACTGAATAAACAATCTTAGTCTTGTGATTGGGGTGACATGTCAGCACAAATACTCAACTGTCCGACACTGATCAATTACTTTTTGCCCTGCAAATGACTGAAATGTATCTGTCAAAAGTCCTAGTGACAACTGTCATTTTTTCCTGTATTTGAGACACACACACTGGTCATTCGACTAGAGTTGCAGGAACATCGCGTTGAACAGGACCCTACTGTAGGAACTCTCACTGTCCACTTTGCAGTCTGGTAATAAACCAATTGGTCCGGGACCAATGAAAGTAGAACAATAATTAGCAAGGGCTTTATAGTCTTGGTCTGTTAATAGAGTCAGGGACTTAACTAAGACAAAGTCAGGGACTTTTGGTCTTTGTGTGTTCAGAGATATTGGGTTAATCACAAAGTAGAGATCACTTTCGGGTAATTTAGAAAATAATTGTTGTTTAAACTATTAAGTAGGTGATTAATATGGGTCAGAAAGCAACAAAAGGGATGGGTTTATTGTCAGACTGCAAAATGAAAATCGGAGAGTTACCGGGACGAGATATCATGGTCCAGCTTGGGCTAAGCCTAGTGGCCACCCAAAATGGCCTCCGACCCAGGGAATTACAGACCAAAAATATCTTCCACACCACCACATCTAACAGCTTCTACTCTCTCGACATTGTCGGGAATGATTCTGCCAAGGTAGCTGAAAGTCTAAGAGAACAGTCTGAAGATATCTGCCCAGCAGCCCCAGGACAGGAACAACAAACATGGCCATTACATGTCACCCTGAAGTTCATGGGAGACCGGACGACAAGTGGTTAAACCAATTCTCACAGTTGCCCACTCAACGAATCATAATTAACCACGTATATGCAACTGACCTAATGGACAACCCATTGCCCCCCGGACACATTGCCTATGGGGATGGATCATCATCAAAAACCCTGGATGGAGAAAAACACAACGTATATGCCGTGGTGACTCAAAAAGACAACCTCAAGACAGGACGACTCCCCGGCGACTGGTCTGCACAAGCCGCAGAAATAGTGGCACTGACAGAGGCATGTAGACTATTCCTAGAACAAGACGTGACGGTGGAAAGACACAGCCCAATCCCTGCTGAATTCCTAAGAGAAATGCAAAATCATGCCCCAGAAAAAGAGAAACTGCAATGGGAAACAAAAGGAGCCACTCAACACAAGAACGGACTCTATGCAGTAGAAAACAAGCCATGCGTCCCACGATCATTGTTTGAAGTAATTGCCAAATTGAGCCATGGGAGGAGCCATGTCTCAACAGAAGGGATGATCAGTACAGTACAACAAACAATGCATGTTCCCAGAGGTCTCCAAACTTACTTCAATTTTTTTGCAGAAACTGTCTAAACTGCTGTAGACACAACTCTCAAGGCAATGAACGACCCAAGCATGGAACAAGGCAAACAGGAACATATCCCTTCGAGCTTCTGAACATGGATTTCATCAAACTGAACCAAAGTGCTGGACTCGTCGAACAAACCATTAGAACAGTAAAACTCAGACTCAGAAAAACCATGGAAGATACAGGAAAACCATGGCAAGAATGCCTGAGCCTGGTAGAAACGTACATGAGAATCATTCCAACAGCACAGGGATGCACACCATTTGAGGCAGTGAAAGACAGACCCTTCCACTGAACAATGTGGGAAAAGATCTGGTGGTAGAAGAGAAAAGGGAAACAGAATCCCTCACTAAGTGGTTATGCAAAATGTTCCAAGAAAGAACTGTGATGAATGCAAAATAATCTGCCGACATCTTCTCTGTCTCCCACAGAGGAGGTCCTGTCCCCAGGAGACCTGGTACTCGTCAAGGTGATAAAAAGAAAGTGCTGGTCTTCTCCACGTTGGGACGGACCTCACCGTGTGATTTTGGCCATCATCATCACCGCTCTGTGTTCAACCACATGGGGGGAACGTACCAGAACCTTGGTACACTCCCACTGGAGGAGAATGCCCCACTAGCTGGTTCAGGAAACGATCAGGGGCCCCCAGATCTGCATCCCATCAACCAAGACACCAATCGTCGTTCAAGTCCCTTTGCTCAGCCTACAGCTTACTCACTTGGGATTACACAGGACTGACTCCAGTTATTTTTATTGGTACCTACAAGCTCCCAGAGTCTGAATGGTCTGGCCAGACACCTTGGACCAGGTCCTCCTCCATACAGGCTACAAAACCATCACATGGCCCCTTTCCAAAGAAGCTACCACCATGACCGCTAACTTCACCAAGTTAGCCACCACCATCAAAGATGGTAAACATATGCTAGACCTTACGACCAATATCCAACAAAAAGGCTGCATTAACCTATGCCTCCGACCGGACCGACCAGGAAAAGGCCCCCTCTTTACTATCACCATCCGCACTACTAGTCCAGCCATGGTCCCCAAAGTGATTGGTGTGAACCCCTTCGTACAACCATCCACCACACGCCTACTCAAAATCCGTCCGGCAGGAACACCTAAGCCTGAGTAGATACACCTTATTCTCGCCCATGTCCAAACACAGGAAAAAAACGACTACAACCCGATGATGAGGAACAGTTGGTACAGATACACCGCACTCACAGCCCGCGCCACAACCAATGAGTTGTTATGTCTGTTCCCTCTTGCCTACTGCCGTAGCCCAACCACAGCTATGGTCCAACCGACAGAACGAAGAACTCGCCAACCTCACCTACAACTGTATCCTGGGTAATCTGAGAGAATCCTTCCAGCAAAGCTTGACCGCCTACATACCATGGTCGCAGTACCATTAGCAGCTACAGTCAATACCGCAACGTATGTCCAGTGCAACAACCGAACAGACTGTTATCCATCCTGTTTCAACTTCAGCGGACCGGATCCGAAGACCCCTTTGGACCAAGTTCATGTCACCAGGTGCGCCGAGATCAGACACATTCCTTCCCAATCATGGACAGTACTGGACCAAATATGGTGGCTCTGCGAATGGCAAGTGTATATGATCATCCCCACCAATACAACTGGGGTCTGTGTCCCTACATCTGCATCCGACCACACGTACGTTCTAACAGCAGACTCGATTCCAACTGTCGACGCCAACCCACATCTACCCACCAGGCGTCAACGACGGAGCTTTGATTTCTTCCCCCATGATTCAGTTTGGGGCTCGGATGTCCCCCTCTAATACAAACACTGGTCAGTCTCCTCCAAAATCATGATGGCGGTATTCCCCAGGGTAGGAACAGCGAAGAACACCCTACGTCTGGAAACCATTGACTACAGATTCCAGGCCCGACACTAATCAATTACTTGTTGCCCTGCAAATGACTGAAACGTATCTGTCCAAAGTCTTAGGGACAACTGTCAGTTTTGCCTGTATTTAAGACACACTCACTGGTCATTCGACTAGAGTTGCAGTAACATCGCAGTGAACAGGAGCCCACTGTATGAACTCTCTGTCCACTTTGCTGTCTAGTCATACATATTTTCTATTTAAATTTATCTCACTCTTTCTTAGCCTGCTCCTGAAGTTGTATTTTCAGACCTAACAAACATTTCAGTTTTTTTGCCCTAATGTGCGTTTCATGCGCTGAAAATCATGTTTTGGCCAAGTATCCTAGTTTTCACTATAACTTAACCTAAACCCTAACCCTAACCCTAACTTTCATCACTTAGAATGATATCAAATGAAAAACCTACTTAATTTGGATGATTATACACTATATACCCAGTAACTATGTGTCACTGACAGTTTGTTTCGCAGCAGGGGAACATTTCAGTTTTAATGCCTTAACGTGCGTTTCATGCGCTGAAAATCACGTTTTGGCCAAGTATCATAATTTTCACTATAACCTAATTTCTATCACTTAGAATGATGCTAAATGCAAAACTTACTTGAATTGGACGATTTTACACTATATACACAGTCACTATGTGCCTCTGACAGTTTGTTTCGCAGCAGGGGAACTTTTCAGTTTTTATTGCCTTAACGTGCGTTTCATGCGCTGAAAATCACGTTTTGGCCAAGTATCATAGTTTTTACTATAACTTAATTTCTAGCACTTAGAATGATGCTAAATGCAATACTTACTTGAATTGGATGATTTTACACTATAGACACAGTAACTATGTGCCTCTGACAGTTTGTTTCGCAGCAGGGGAACATTTCAGTTTTTATTGCCTTAACGTGCGTTTCATGCGCTGAAAATCACGTTTTGGCCAAGTATCATAGTTTTCACTATAACTTAATTTCTAGCACTTAGAATGATGCTAAATGCAATACTTACTTGAATTGGATGATTTTACACTATAGACACAGTAACTATGTGCCTCTGGCAGTTTGTTTCGCAGCAGGGGAACATTTCAGTTTTTATTGCCTTAACGTGCGTTTCATGCGCTGAAAATCACGTTTTGGCCAAGTATCATAGTTTTCACTATAACTTAATTTCTAGCACTTAGAATGATGCTAAATGCAATACTTACTTGAATTGGATGATTTTACACTATAGACACAGTAACTATGTGCCTCTGGCAGTTTGTTTCGCAGCAGGGGAACATTTCAGTTTTTATTGCCTTAACGTGCGTTTCATGCGCTGAAAATCACGTTTTGGCCAAGTATCATAGTTTTCACTATAACTTAATTTCTAGCACTTAGAATGATGCTAAATGCAATACTTACTTGAATTGGATGATTTTACACTATAGACACAGTAACTATGTGCCTCTGACAGTTTGTTTCGCAGCAGGGGAACATTTCAGTTTTTATTGCCTTAACGTGCGTTTCATGCGCTGAAAATCACGTATTGGCCAAGTATCATAGTTTTCACTATAACTTAATTTCTAGCACTTAGAATGATGCTAAATGCAATACTTACTTGAATTGGATGATTTTACACTATAGACACAGTAACTATGTGCCTCTGGCAGTTTGTTTCGCAGCAGGGGAACATTTCAGTTTTTATTGCCTTAACGTGCGTTTCATGCGCTGAAAATCACGTTTTGGCCAAGTATCATAATTTTCACTATAACTTAATTTCTATCACTTAGAATGATGCCAAATGAAAAACTTACTTGAATTGGACAATAATACACTATATACACAGTAACTATGTGTCTCTGACAGTTTGTTTCGCAGCAGGGGAACATTTCAGTTTTTATTGCCTTAACGTGCGTTTCATGCGCTGAAAATCACGTTTTGGCCAAGTATCATAGTTTTCACTATAACTTAATTTCTATCACTTAGAAAGATGCTAAATGCAAAACTTACTTGAATTGGACAATTATACACTATATACACAGTAACTATGTGTCTCTGACAGTTTGTTTCGCAGCAGGGGAACATTTCAGTTTTTATTGGCTTAACGTCCGTTTCATGCGCTGAAAATCACGTTTTGGCCAAGTATCATAGTTTTCATTATAACTTAATATCTAGCCATTAGAATGATGCCAAATGAAAAACTTATTAAATTATAAAATTTGATGATATTACACTATGTATAGAGAGACATTTGTGTCTCTGACAGTTTTACACAGTTTTACCACTTATGACTCCAGACTCTTAATTTACAATTCTGCCTTTATGGATACATTGCATCACCACCCCTTGAGTGGATCGCTTACCTCTCACTGTCTTTCACTTACCTTCATTCAGCATGTAGGTGTCAGATCACCTTGTACCTAATGTCTATTCATATTACCTCACCCGAAGTTATTACACAGAAGGGATTGTGTTGTGTTACCCCAAGTTTAGAGTCCCAACGGATGTGGGAAACTTACAGCGTCTGTCTGCCAGAGAGCAGCAGCTGGAACCGATTGTGACCAGGGTGGCATGGGTCCCTGATCATGTCCCTGGCTCTGCTGAGGTAACGAGGGCTGGCAATGTCTTCCAGTGAGGGCAGAGTAGCCGACGTTCTTCTGCGTAGTGGTGATACCTTTCTAAATAGCCTTTTTGTCTGCTGCCGTTCTTCCCGCGTACCACCAAATGTGCTTTTTATGTGCTGATAAGCACGTTTTGGTCGAATATGAAAGTTTTCAAGTGTGCACTTGACCCTAGATGACCTGGAGAGTGACAGTTACTCCTGAAGTTGAACCTCTTTTCATCGCACAATACAAGGAAAAAATTGCAAACCCTGTTAGCCAGCCTTTCTTATATTTCTCGAGGCGAACAAACAATTGCAAGGCCAACTAGTTAGTCTTTCTTACATTCCACCATCTTTTAATTCAATTGTAAAACCAGTTTGGCTAGTCTACCTTGCATTCTACGATCTTAAAAAACAAAGTTAAACCAGTATGACCACATGGTGCGACAAGAATAAACAATTATTAAGCCAGTTAGCCAGTCCATCCCACAATTCCCTCCTTTTGTGTCTGTGAAAATATCGAAATATTGAAGTGGCTGTTTCCATGAGCCAGAGAAGAACCAGTCAAGCCATCCTCGTTGTGGAACCGGATCTTCGGTCACAGCTCTCTGCATGTTCCTAATAGCCTGCAGGGCATCATGGACCGAGCAGGACATGCCGGCAGGGATGAAGGGGCAGCACGAGTCTCCCACCATGAAACACACACAGCCCCGCTGGGTGGCCACTCCGTCAAGAGCAGGGCAGCCCTGGAAAATCACCTGGGCCATAGCGGCTACCCAGCCTCACTGATGCGCCGACACAGGCCTTCACAGAACCTGCCTTCAATGGTCTTCAAATGCAGGGCGTTCCTTGCCGCTCCCACTCAAGGGAACTGAGCCATTACGATTTTGGATGAGACTGACCAGTATTTGTGTTTGAGGGACACATCCGAGCCACACACTGGATCATGGTCGTGAGCTCCGTCAATAATGTGCCCAAATGGAGGTCATTGATTCGGGAATAACAGAACTTCTGAAGATCCCTAGATGATTATTTTTATACATAATAATCAAAAATACATCCCCATCGTCAATGGATACAATTATTCGGGTAAATTCACCAACCAGAACAGACTGGGCCTGGTTCTAATACAACCACTATTTTAATCGCAGAATGCCTGTTTTGGACACTGTTTATGGTGGGAAAATAGCTCCAGAACCATCCTGGATCATTATTTTTACACAGAATAGTGAACATACATCCATCTACACATTCAACACTAATTATGGGTAGAAGCACTAACCAGAACCGACTGGGCCCGGTTCTAATACGACCACTATTTTAATCGCAAAATGCCTGTTTTGGACAATGTTTATGGTGGGAAACATTATTTTTATAGAAAATAGTGAAACTACATCTACCTACTCAATCAACACAAATTCTGGGTAAATACACCAACCAGAACCGATTGGGCCTTGTTCTAATACAACCACTATTTTTATCGCAAAATGTTTTGGACACTATTGACGGTGGGAAATATTCCCAAAACATCCCTGCATCTTTAATTTTACACATAATAGTGAAAATGCATCCATCCACACAATTGACACTAAATCTGGGTAAAAGCGGCAACCAGAACCGACTGGGCCGGGTTCTAATACGACCACTATTTTGATCGCAAAATGCCTGTTTTGGACAATGTTTATGGTGGGAAACATTATTTTTATAGAAAATAGTGAAACTACATCCACCTACTCAACCAACACAAATTCTGGGTAAATACTCCAACCAGAACCGATTGGGCCCGGTTCTAATACGACCACTATTTTAATCGCAAAATGCCTGTTTTGGACACTTTTTGTGGTGGGAAATAGCTCCAGAACCATCCTGGATCTTTATTGTTATACAAAATAGTGAAAATACATCCACTCACACAATACACACAAATTCTGGGTAAAAGCACCAACCAAAACCGACTGGGCCTGTTTCTAAACCACCACTTGTGATTAAAGTGACCAAATGAAAGTAATTCAGTCGGGCATAACAGAACTTCTGAACATCGCTAGATGATTATTTCTATACAAAATAGTCAAGTATACATCCCCATCATAATTGGACACAAGTTCCGTATACAAACACCCACCAGAACCGACTGGACCCTGTTATAATGCAACCACTATTTTGTATCGCAAAATGCATGTTTTGGACACTATTTATGGTGGGAAATAGCCCCAGAACTGTCCTGGATCTTTATTTTTAGACAGAATAGTGAAAATACATCTACCCACACAATGGATAAAGCACCAACCAGAACCGACTGGGCCTGGTTCTTAAAAACCACCACTTGTAAATAAAGTGCCCAAATTGAGGTCATTGATTCGGGCATAACAGAACTACTGAACATCCCTAGATGATTATTTTTATACAGAATAATCAAAAATACATCCTTATCAACATTCGACACAATTTCTGGGTAAAAACACCAACCAGAACCGCCTGGGCCTGGTTCTAATACAACCACTATTTTAATCGCAAAATGCCTGCTTTGGACACTGTTTATGGTGGGAAATAGCTCCAGAATCACCTGGAATGATGCCAATGAATGACTTACTTGAATTGGACGATTTTACACTATATACACAGGAACTATGTGTCTGTGACAGTGTGTTTGGCAGCAGGGGAACGTTTCAGTTTTTATTGCCTTAATGTGCTTTTCATGGCCTGATAATCACGCTTTGGCCAAGTATGATAGTTTTCATGGTAACTTAATTTCTATCACTTTGAACGATGCCAAATAAAAAACTTACTTGAATTGGACGATTTTTCACTACATACACAGTAACTCTGTCTCTGACAGTTTGTTTGGCAGCAGGGGAACTTTTCAGTTTTTATTGCCTTAATGTACTTTTCATGCCCTGAAAATCACGTTTTGGCCAAGTAGGATTGTTTTCATTATAACTTAATTTCTAGCTTGAGAATGATCCAAATGGATAACTTACTTGAATTGGACGATTTTTCACTTTATACACAGTAACTATGTGTCTCTGACACTTTGTTTGGCAGCAGGGGAACATGTGAGAATAGACAAAGTATCTTTGCAAATGCTTGTTCATATTGTATAAGTTTTTGTGAGTATAACAGCATCATAGTCATCCTTATGGCTGACATGTCAGCATAAACACCTAACTGTCTGACTGAATAAACAATCTTAGTCTTGTGATTGGGGTGACATGTCAGCACAAATACTCAACTGTCCGACACTGATCAATTACTTTTTGCCCTGCAAATGACTGAAATGTATCTGTCAAAAGTCCTAGTGACAACTGTCATTTTTTCCTGTATTTGAGACACACACACTGGTCATTCGACTAGAGTTGCAGGAACATCGCGTTGAACAGGACCCTACTGTAGGAACTCTCACTGTCCACTTTGCAGTCTGGTAATAAACCAATTGGTCCGGGACCAATGAAAGTAGAACAATAATTAGCAAGGGCTTTATAGTCTTGGTCTGTTAATAGAGTCAGGGACTTAACTAAGACAAAGTCAGGGACTTTTGGTCTTTGTGTGTTCAGAGATATTGGGTTAATCACAAAGTAGAGATCACTTTCGGGTAATTTAGAAAATAATTGTTGTTTAAACTATTAAGTAGGTGATTAATATGGGTCAGAAAGCAACAAAAGGGATGGGTTTATTGTCAGACTGCAAAATGAAAATCGGAGAGTTACCGGGACGAGATATCATGGTCCAGCTTGGGCTAAGCCTAGTGGCCACCCAAAATGGCCTCCGACCCAGGGAATTACAGACCAAAAATATCTTCCACACCACCACATCTAACAGCTTCTACTCTCTCGACATTGTCGGGAATGATTCTGCCAAGGTAGCTGAAAGTCTAAGAGAACAGTCTGAAGATATCTGCCCAGCAGCCCCAGGACAGGAACAACAAACATGGCCATTACATGTCACCCTGAAGTTCATGGGAGACCGGACGACAAGTGGTTAAACCAATTCTCACAGGTGCCCACTCAACGAATCATAATTAACCACGTATATGCAACTGACCTAATGGACAACCCATTGCCCCCCGGACACATTGCCTATGGGGATGGATCATCATCAAAAACCCTGGATGGAGAAAAACACAACGTATATGCCGTGGTGACTCAAAAAGACAACCTCAAGACAGGACGACTCCCCGGCGACTGGTCTGCACAAGCCGCAGAAATAGTGGCACTGACAGAGGCATGTAGACTATTCCTAGAACAAGACGTGACGGTGGAAAGACACAGCCCAATCCCTGCTGAATTCCTAAGAGAAATGCAAAATCATGCCCCAGAAAAAGAGAAACTGCAATGGGAAACAAAAGGAGCCACTCAACACAAGAACGGACTCTTTGCAGTAGAAAACAAGCCATGCGTCCCACGATCATTGTTTGAAGTAATTGCCAAATTGAGCCATGGGAGGAGCCATGTCTCAACAGAAGGGATGATCAGTACAGTACAACAAACAATGCATGTTCCCAGAGGTCTCCAAACTTACTTCAATTTTTTTGCAGAAACTGTCTAAACTGCTGTAGACACAACTCTCAAGGCAATGAACGACCCAAGCATGGAACAAGGCAAACAGGAACATATCCCTTCGAGCTTCTGAACATGGATTTCATCAAACTGAACCAAAGTGCTGGACTCGTCGAACAAACCATTAGAACAGTAAAACTCAGACTCAGAAAAACCATGGAAGATACAGGAAAACCATGGCAAGAATGCCTGAGCCTGGTAGAAACGTACATGAGAATCATTCCAACAGCACAGGGATGCACACCATTTGAGGCAGTGAAAGACAGACCCTTCCACTGAACAATGTGGGAAAAAGATCTGGTGGTAGAAGAGAAAAGGGAAACAGAATCCCTCACTAAGTGGTTATGCAAAATGTTCCAAGAAAGAACTGTGATGAATGCAAAATAATCTGCCGACATCTTCTCTGTCTCCCACAGAGGAGGTCCTGTCCCCAGGAGACCTGGTACTCGTCAAGGTGATAAAAAGAAAGTGCTGGTCTTCTCCACGTTGGGACGGACCTCACCGTGTGATTTTGGCCATCATCATCACCGCTCTGTGTTCAACCACATGGGGGGAACGTACCAGAACCTTGGTACACTCCCACTGGAGGAGAATGCCCCACTAGCTGGTTCAGGAAACGATCAGGGGCCCCCAGATCTGCATCCCATCAACCAAGACACCAATCGTCGTTCAAGTCCCTTTGCTCAGCCTACAGCTTACTCACTTGGGATTACACAGGACTGACTCCAGTTATTTTTATTTGTACCTACAAGCTCCCAGAGTCTGAATGGTCTGGCCAGACACCTTGGACCAGGTCCTCCTCCATACAGGCTACAAAACCATCACATGGCCCCTTTCCAAAGAAGCTACCACCATGACCGCTAACTTCACCAAGTTAGCCACCACCATCAAAGATGGTAAACATATGCTAGACCTTACGACCAATATCCAACAAAAAGGCTGCATTAACCTATGCCTCCGACCGGACCGACCAGGAAAAGGCCCCCTCTTTACTATCACCATCCGCACTACTAGTCCAGCCATGGTCCCCAAAGTGATTGGTGTGAACCCCTTCGTACAACCATCCGCCACACGCCTACTCAAAATCCGTCCGGCAGGAACACCTAAGCCTGAGTAGATACACCTTATTCTCGCCCATGTCCAAACACAGGAAAAAAACGACTACAACCCGATGATGAGGAACAGTTGGTACAGATACACCGCACTCACAGCCCGCGCCACAACCAATGAGTTGTTATGTCTGTTCCCTCTTGCCTACTGCCGTAGCCCAACCACAGCTATGGTCCAACCGACAGAACGAAGAACTCGCCAACCTCACCTACAACTGTATCCTGGGTAATCTGAGAGAATCCTTCCAGCAAAGCTCGACCGCCTACATACCATGGTCGCAGTACCATTAGCAGCTACAGTCAATACCGCAACGTATGTCCAGTGCAACAACCGAACAGACTGTTATCCATCCTGTTTCAACTTCAGCGGACCGGATCCGAAGACCCCTTTGGACCAAGTTCACGTCACCAGGTGCGCCGAGATCAGACACATTCCTTCCCAATCATGGACAGTACTGGACCAAATATGGTGGCTCTGCGAATGGCAAGTGTATATGATCATCCCCACCAATACAACTGGGGTCTGTGTCCCTACATCTGCATCCGACCACACGTACGTTCTAACAGCAGACTCGATTCCAACTGTCGACGCCAACCCACATCTACCCACCAGGCGTCAACGACGGAGCTTTGATTTCTTCCCCCATGATTCAGTTTGGGGCTCGGATGTCCCCCTCTAATACAAACACTGGTCAGTCTCCTCCAAAATCATGATGGCGGTATTCCCCAGGGTAGGAACAGCGAAGAACACCCTACGTCTGGAAACCATTGACTACAGATTCCAGGCCCGACACTAATCAATTACTTGTTGCCCTGCAAATGACTGAAACGTATCTGTCCAAAGTCTTAGGGACAACTGTCAGTTTTGCCTGTATTTAAGACACACTCACTGGTCATTCGACTAGAGTTGCAGTAACATCGCAGTGAACAGGAGCCCACTGTAGGAACTCTCTGTCCACTTTGCAGTCTGGTCATACATATTTTCTATTTAAATTTATCTCACTCTTTCTTAGCCTGCTCCTGAAGTTGTATTTTCAGACCTAACAAACATTTCAGTTTTTTTGCCCTAATGTGCGTTTCATGCGCTGAAAATCATGTTTTGGCCAAGTATCATAGTTTTCACTATAACTTAACCTAACCCTAACCCTAACCCTAACTTTCATCACTTAGAATGGTATCAAATGAAAAACCTACTTAATTTGGATGATTATACACTATATACACAGTAACTATGTGTCACTGACAGTTTGTTTCGCAGCGGGGGAACATTTCAGTTTTTATTGCCTTAATGTGCATTTCATGCGCTGAAAATCACTTTTTGGCCAAGTATCATAGTTTTCACTATAACTTAATTTCTAGCACTTAGAATGATGCAAAATGAAAAACTTACTTGAATTGGACAATTATACACTATATACACAGTAACTATGTGCCTCAGAGTGTATGTTTCGCAGCAGGGGAACATTTCAGTTTTTATTGCCTTAACGTGCGTTTCATGCGCTGAAAATCACGTTTTGGCCAAGTATCATAATTTTCACTATAACTTAATTTCTATCACTTAGAATGATGCCAAATGAAAAACTTACTTGAATTGGACAATAATACACTATATACACAGTAACTATGTGTCTCTGACAGTTTGTTTCGCAGCAGGGGAACATTTCAGTTTTTATTGCCTTAACGTGCGTTTCATGCGCTGAAAATCACGTTTTGGCCAAGTATCATAGTTTTCATTATAACTTAATATCTAGCCATTAGAATGATGCCAAATGAAAAACGTATTAAATTATAAAATTTGATGATATTACACTATGTCATTTGTGTCTCTGACATTTTTACACAGTTTTACAAGTTATGACTCCAGACTCTTAATTTACAATTCTGCCTTTATGGATACATTGCATCACCACCCCTTGAGTGGATCTCTTACCTCTCACTGTCTTTCACTTGCCTTCATTCAGCATGTAGGTGTCAGATCACCTTGTACCTAATGTCTATTCATATTACCTCACCCGAAGTTATTACACAGAAGGGATTGTGTTGTGTTACCCCAAGTTTAGAGTCCCAACGGATGTGGGAAACTTACAGCGTCTGTCTGCCAGAGAGCAGCAGCTGGAACCGATTGTGACCAGGGTGGCATGGGTCCCTGATCATGTCCCTGGCTCTGCTGAGGTAACGAGGGCTGGCAATGTCTTCTGGTGAGGGCAGAGTAGCCGACGTTCTTCTGCGTAGTGGTGATACCTTTCTAAATAGCCTTTTTGTCTGCTGCCGTTCTTCCCGCGTACCACCAAATGTGCTTTTTATGTGCTTATAAGCACGTTTTGGTCGAATATGAAAGTTTTAAAGTGTGCACTTGACCCTAGATCAGACATGGGCAAACTACGGCCCGTTAGACAATTTAATCCGGCCCGCCGAGCTTGTCCAATAAATAAAATAATAATGCTTCATAAATCATTCATTACATCTTGTCCATGCAATACCGTGTTTCACCTATAAATGGCGCGCTGACATTTAGGCCTTTGTTGAGTCGCGCCTTTCTCTTTATTTATCCCTCTTTAATTTTCTCATTGTCATTTGAGCCCTTCTGTAAAAATGAGCGGACCAAAGAAAAGGAAAGTGGACAGTGAGTGTCGTGTATTTAATAAAGAGTGGACAACTAAATATTTCTTCACTGAAGTCCGATCAACCGCTGTATGTCTGATATGCCAAGAAACTATTGCTATTTTCAAAGAGTACAATATCAGCCGTCACTTTGCCACGAAGCATGCAAACTACGCTAGCAAACAGTCAACACAACAACGAGCGGCTACTGCTCAGAGATTGGTGGCTAATTTGCAGAGTCAGCAGAATTTTTTTCACCGGCAAACTGCAATTCAAGAGGCAAGCACAAAGACAAGCTTTTTGCTGGCCTTCAAACTGGCAAAGGCTAGCAAGCCTTTCTCCGAAGGCGAGTTTTTGAAAGAATGCATGATAGAGACAGCTGGTGTTTTGTGTCCGGAGAGCAAAGGCAAGTTCGAAAAAATCAGCTTATCACGCAGGACAATAACTCGCCGTGTGGAACTCATTGATGAAGATATAGTGAGCGAGTTAAACAAAAAAGCGGCAACCTTTGAGTTATTTTCATTAGCGCTTGATGAAAGTACGGACATTAAAGACACTGCTCAGCTCCTCATTTTTACCAACAACACTGTTCCCACTGAAAGTTCGAGTTTTTCTACTATGATAAAAAAATTGAAAGTTTGAAAGGGCGCATCTTTTAATTACGCACTGCAGCGGGACAGAAAGGATTGAGGTTAGTCGCCTATGTTGTTGGGTAGTAATGTTTTGAATGTTGAAAGTTATATTCATCAAGATTTCAATAAATTTTGATATTTGTTTTACTTGGTGCCTTCAATTGAATTGTATTAAAAACAGATGCAATCTCCAGGGTTGATAGATCACAGTTTTCTATTCTAATCTATTTGGCCTACTATTTCTCTTGTGCATTTGGAAAATGCAGTCCTCAATGTTAGTGAAACGTGTTGAACATTTATTTGCATGTGCTTGCTGTACTATGAGGTTTGGATACTACAAGCAACGCTTTATTATATTTGGCCCAGCAGTCAATGTACTGCTGTGGCCCCTTGTTCAAATTTTATAACCCATAGTGGCCCGCAAGTCAAAAAGTTTGCCCATCCCTGCCCTAGATGACCTGGAGAGTGACAGTTACTCCTGAAGTTGAACCTCTTTTCATCGCACAATACAAGGAAAAAATTGCAAACCCTGTTAGCCAGCCTTTCTTATATTTCTCGAGGCGAACAAACAATTGCAAGGCCAACTAGTTAGTCTTTCTTACATTCCACCATCTTTTAATTCAATTGTAAAACCAGTTTGGCTAGTCTACCTTGCATTCTACGATCTTAAAAAACAAAGTTAAACCAGTATGACCACATGGTGCGACAAGAATAAACAATTATTAAGCCAGTTAGCCAGTCCATCCCACAATTCCCTCCTTTTGTGTCTGTGAAAATATTGAAATATTGAAGTGGCTGTTTCCATGAGCCAGAGAAGAACCAGTCAAGCCATCCTCGTTGTGGAACCGGATCTCCGGTCACAGCTCTCTGCATGTTCCTAATAGCCTGCAGGGCATCATGGACCGAGCAGGACATGCCGGCAGGGATGAAGGGGCAGCACGAGTCTCCCACCATGAAACACACACAGCCCCGCTGGGTGGCCACTCCGTCAAGAGCAGGGCAGCCCTGGAAAATCACCTGGGCCATAGCGGCTACCCAGCCTGACTGATGCGCCGACACAGGCCCGGAACCTGCCTTCAATGGTCTTCAAATGCAGGGCGTTCCTTGCCGCTCCCACTCAAGGGAACTGAGCCATTAGGATTTTGGATGAGACTGACCAGTATTTGTGTTTGAGGGACACATCTGAGCCACACACTGGATCATGGTCGTGAGCTCCGTCAATAATGTGCCCAAATGGAGGTCATTGATTCGGGAATAACAGAACTTCTGAAGATCCCTAGATGATTATTTTTATACATAATAATCAAAAATACATCCCCATCGTCAATGGATACAATTTTTCGGGTAAATTCACCAACCAGAACAGACTGGGCCTGGTTCTAATACAACCACTATTTTAATCGCAGAATGCCTGTTTTGGACACTGTTTATGGTGGGAAAATAGCTCCAGAACCATCCTGGATCATTATTTTTACACAGAATAGTGAAAATACATCCATCTACACATTCAACACTAATTATGGGTAGAAGCACCAACCAGAACCGACTGGGCCTGGTTCTAATACGACCTCTTTTTTAATCGCAAAATGCCTGTTTTGGACAATGTTTATGGTGGGAAACATTATTTTTATAGAAAATAGTGAAACTACATCCACCCACTCAATCAACACAAATTCTGGGTAAATACACCAACCAGAACCGATTGGGCCTTGTTCTAATACAACCACTATTTTTATCGCAAAATGTTTTGGACACTATTGACGGTGTGAAATATTCCCAGAACATCCCTGCATCTTTAATTTTACACATAATAGTGAAAATGCATCCATCCACACAATTGACACTAAATCTGGGTAAAAGCGGCAACCAGAACCGACTGGGCCCGGTTCTAATTCAACCACCGTGCAAAATAAAGATCCATTGGAGGTTTTTGATTCTTGTGTAAAAAAAGCCCCAAAACATCCCTACATGATTATTTTTAAACAGAATAGTAAAATATACATCCCCATCCTCTTTGGACACAAGTTTCGGATATAAACAGCAACCAGAACCGAGACTACCCAGTTATAATGCAACTATCCATCGTTCCTGCCTGCCTAAAATCTGCCACCATCATTCCTGTCCCCAAAAAGGCCAACCATCTGCAGCTTGAACGATTACAGGCCTGTTGCTCTCACGCCTGTGATCATGAAGTGCTTTGAAAAGTTGGTGGCCCGACACATCAGAAGGACAATCCCCCCCTCAGTTGACCCTCACCAGTTTGCTTATAGAGAAAACAGGTCCACTGAGGATGCTATCGCTGTGGCTCTTCACACAGCACTGAGCCACCTGGAGCACCGGGGGAACTATGTGACGATGCTTTTCATAGACTATAGCTCAGCCTTTAACACCATCAAGCCGGACATCCTGAAGGACAAACTCTACCACCTTGGACTATCCTCTTCAATCTGCTGCTGGGTAAAGAACTTCTTGACTGGTCGACCACAAACTGTCAGAATGGGTCCACACCTCTCTTCCGCCATTACACTGAACACTGGCTCACCACAAGGCTGTGTACTGAGTCCTGTCCTGTACTCCTTGTACACATACGACTGCACACCAGCCCACCAGTCAAACTCTATCATCAAATTCGCCGATGACACCACTGTGATCGGACTCATCTCAGGCGGGGATGAGTCAGCTTACAGAGACGAGGTCGACGAACTGTCTTCTTGGTGCTCGGCGAACAATCTTACACTAAATACCGCAAAGACTAAAGAAATAATCCTGGACTTTCGCAAGCGCAGCACAGACCTGGCCCCACTCCTCATTAACGGAGTATGTGTAGACAGGGTCCAATCCTTCAAATTTCTGGGAGTCCACGTCACGGATAGGCTCTCCTGGTCCACAAACACCACAGTGTTAGTAAAGAAGGCCCAGAAACGACTCCACTTTCTCAGGGTACTGAGAAGGGACAAATTGGACACCAAGCTTCTGGCAACCTTCTACAGAGCCACTGTGGAGAGCATCCTGACTTACGGCATTACAGTGTGGTATACCGGAAGCACGGCAGCAGACAAAAAAGCCATACAGAGGGTGATAAACACTGCCCAGAAGATCGTCGGCTGCTCTCTGCCATCACTAGAAGACATTGCCAACCCCCGATACCTTAGAAGAGCCGGGTCCATTGTTGGAGACCCATACCACCCTGGACACGGCCTGTTCCAGTTGCTTCCATCTGGCAGACGCTACAGGTCCTACAAAGCACGGACAAACAGGCTCAAGGACAGCTTTTTCCCAACAGCCATCAGGTCTCTGAACCTGCAGCAACACGTGACGTGACGACTACACATATCCCTACTATGAAATTAAGTCAAGTCGAAATGAAGTAACAGGAAGGTCGTTTGGCGCAGATCTGCCTTCCAAAGGCTGACTGAGGGAGGGTAAGTATAAAGACTGAGAGGTAAGTGATCCACCTTATTCTTGTTGGCATCGGTGAGGCATCTTGCAGTCGCCGCAAAATGGCGCTCAAGGCGGAGAGCTAACAAGTATGAATATGTCATAAATAAATGTCATAAATGTGTCTGGCCTGGGAAGACGAACTTGTGGAGAAGCACTATACAATTTCGTCATACGCTGCTGAGGGTATGATGACTACTAGGCTTTTTGTCAAGTCAATGATGACGACAATGCCTATGTCTGATTTTCATTTTTTCATTTTTTCAACTACTATTTTTTATCACAAAATGCATGTTTTGGAGACTATTTATGGTAGTAAATACCCCTAGAACCATCCTGGATCTTTATTTTTAGACAGAATAGTGAAAATACATCCACCTACACAATCAACACTAACTCTGGGTAAAAGCACCAACCAGAACCGACTGGGCTTGGTTCTACTACAACCAACATGCAAAATAAAGTGCCCAAATGGAGGTCATTTATTCGGGCATAGAAGAACTTCTGAACATCCCTAGATGATAATTTTTATACAGAATAGTCAAAAATACAACCCCATTCCTATTGGACACACGTTAATGGGGTATACACAAACCAGAACCGACTGGGCCTGGTTCTAATACAACCACTATTTTTGTCGCAAAATGCATGTTTTTGACACTATATCTGGTGGGAAATAGTCTCAGAACATCCCTGGATCTTTATTCTTACAGAGAATAGTGAAAATACATCAAACCCACACAATCGACACTAATTGTGGGTAAAGCACCAACCAGAACCGACTGGGCCTGGTTCTAAACAACCACTTGTAAATAAAGTGCCCAAATTGAGGTCATTGATTAGGGCATAACAGAACTTCTGAACATCCCTAGAATATTATTTTTATAAAGAATAATAAAAAATACATCCCCATAATCATTGGACACAATTTCTGGGTAAAAACACGAACCAGAACCGACTGGGCGTGGTTCTAATACAACCACTACTTTAACCGCAAAATGCCTGTTTTGGACACTGTTTGTGGTGGGAAATAGCTCCAGAATCATCCTGGATCATTATTGTTATACAAAATAGTGAAAATACATCCACTCACACAATAAACACAAATTCTGGGTAAAAGCACCAACCAAAACCGACTGGGCCTGTTTCTAAACCACCACTTGTAAATAAAGTGACCAAATGAAAGTAATTCATTCGGGCATAACAGAACTTCTGAACATCGCTAGATGATTACTTCTATACAGAATAGTCAAGTATACATCCCCATCATAATTGGACACAAGTTTCGTATACAAACACCCACCAGAACCGACTGGACCCTGTTATAATGCAGCCACTATTTTGTATCGCAAAATGCATGTTTTGGACACTATTTATGGAGGGAAATAGCCCCGGAACTGTCCTGGATCTTTATTTTTAGACAGAATAGTGAAAATACATCTACCCACACAATGGATACTATATCTGGGTAAAAGCACCAACCAGAACCGACTGGGCCTGGTTCTTAAAAACCACCACTTGTAAATAAAGTGCCCAAATTGAGGTCATTGATTCGGGCGTAACAAAACTTCTGAACATCCCTAGAGGATTATTTTTATACAGAATAATCAAAAATACATCCTTATCATCATTGGACACAATTTCAGGGTAAAAACACCAACCAGAATCGCCTGGGCCTGGTTCTAATACAACCACTATTTTAATCGCAAAATGCCTGTTTTGGACACTTTTTATGGTGGGAAATAGCTCCAGAATCACCTAGAATGATGCCAATGAAAGACTTACATGGATAGGACGATTTTACACTATATACACAGGAACTATGTGTCTCTGACAGTTTGTTTGGCAGCAGGGGAACTTTTCAGTTTTTATTGCCTTAATGTACTTTTCATACCCTGAAAATCACGTTTTGGCCAAGTATGATTGTTTTCATTGTAACTTAATTTTTAGCAATGAGAATAATGCCAAATGGATAACTTACTTGAATTGGACAATTTTACACTATATACACAGTAACTATGTGTCTCTGACAGTTTTTTTGGCAGCAGGGGAATATGTAAGATTAGACAAAGTATCTTTGCAAATGCTTGTTCATATTGTATAAGTTTTTGTGAGTATAACAGCATTGTAGTCATCCTTACGGCTGACATAGCAGCATAAACACCCAACTGTCTGACTGAATAAACAATCTTAGTCTTGTGATTGGGGTGACATGTCAGCACAAATATTCAACTGTCTGACACTGATCAATTACTTTTTGCCCTGAAAATGACTGAAATGTATCTGTCCAAAGTCCTAGTGACAACTGTCAGTTTTTCCTGTATTTAAGACACACACACTGGTCATTCGACTAGAGTTTCAGGAACATCGTGTTGAACAGGACCCTACTGTAGGAACTCTCACTGTCCACTTTGCAGTCTGGTAATAAACCAATTGGTCCGGGACCAGTGAAAGTAGAACAAGAATTAGCAAAGGCATTATAGTCTTGGTCTGTTAATAGAGTCAGGGACTTAACTAAGACAAAGTCAGGGACTTTTGGTCTTTGTGTGTTCAGAGATATTGGGTTAATCACAAAGTGGAGATCAATTTCGGGTAATTTAGAAAATAATTGTTGTTTAAACTATTAAGTAAGTGATTAATATGGGTCAGAAAGCAACAAAAGGGATGGGTTTATTGTCAGACTGCAAAATGAAAATCGGAGAGTTACCGGGACGAGATATCATGGCCCAGCTTGGGCTAAGCCTAGTGGCCACCCAAAATGGCCTCCGACCCAGGGAATTACAGACCAAAAATATCTTCCACACCACCACATCTAACAGCTTCTACTCTCTCGACATTGTCGGGAATGATTCTGCCAAGGTAGCTGAAAGTCTAAGAGAACAGTCTGAAGATATCTGCCCAGCAGCCCCAGGACAGGAACAACAAACATGGCCATTACATGTCACCCTGAAGTTCATGGGAGACCGGACGACAAGTGGTTAAACCAATTCTCACAGTTGCCCACTCAACGAATCATAATTAACCACGTATATGCAACTGACCTAATGGACAACCCATTGCCCCCCGGACACATTGCCTATGGGGATGGATCATCATCAAAAACCCTGGATGGAGAAAAACACAACGTATATGCCGTGGTGACTCAAAAAGACAACCTCAAGACAGGACGACTCCCCGGCGACTGGTCTGCACAAGCCGCAGAAATAGTGGCACTGACAGAGGCATGTAGACTATTCCTAGAACAAGACGTGACGGTGGAAAGACACAGCCCAATCCCTGCTGAATTCCTAAGAGAAATGCAAAATCATTCCCCAGAAAAAGAGAAACTGCAATGGGAAACAGAAGGAGCCACTCAACACAAGAACGGACTCTATGCAGTAGAAAACAAGCCATGCGTGACACGATCATTGTTTGAAGTAATTGCCAAATTGAGCCATGGGAGGAGCCATGTCTCAACAGGAGGGATGATCAGTACAGTACAACAAACAATGCATGTTCCCAGAGGTCTCCAAACTTACCTCAATTATTTTGCAGAAACTGTCTAAACTGCTGTAGACACAACTCTCAAGGCAATAAACTACCCAAGCATGGAACAAGGCAAACAGGAACATATCCCTTCGAGCTTCTGAACATGGATTTCATCAAACTGAACCAAAGTGCTGGACTCGTCGAACAAACCATTAGAACAGTAAAACTCCGACTCAGAAAAACCATGGAAGATACAGGAAAACCATGGCAAGAATGCCTGAGCCTGGTAGAAACGTACATGAGAATCATTCCAACAGCACAGGGATGCACACCATTTGAGGCAGTGAAAGACAGAATCTTCCACTAACAATGTGGGAAAAAGATCTGGTGGTAAAAGAGAAAGGAGAAACAGAATCCCTCAATAAGTGGTTATGCAAAATGTTCCAAGAAAGAACTGTGATGAATGCAAAATAATCTGCCGACATCTTCTCTGTCTCCCACAGAGGAGGTCCTGTCCCCAGGAGACCTGGTACTCGTCAAGGTGATAAAAAGAAAGTGCTGGTCTTCTCCACGTTGGGACGGACCTCACTGTGTGATTTTGGCCATCATCATCACCGCTCTGTGTTCAACCACATGGGGGGAACGTACCAGAACCTTGGTACACTCCCACTGGAGGAGAATGCCCCACTAGCTGGTTCAGGAAACAATCAGGGGCCCCCAGATCTGCATCCCATTAACCAAGACACCAATCGTCGTTCAAGTACCTTTGCTCAGCCTACAGCTTACTCACTTGGGATTACACAGGACTGACTCCAGTTATTTTTATTGGTACCTACAAGCTCCCAGAGTCTGAATGGTCTGGCCAGACACCTTGGACCAGGTCCTCCTCCATACAGGCTACAAAACCATCACATGGCCCCTTTCCAAAGAAGCTACCACCATGACCGCTAACTTCACCAAGTTAGCCACCACCATCAAAGATGGTAAACATATGCTAGACCTTACGACCAATATCCAACAAAAAGGCTGCATTAACCTATGCCTCCGACCGGACCGACCAGGAAAAGGCCCCCTCTTTACTATCACCATCCGCACTACTAGTCCAGCCATGGTCCCCAAAGTGATTGGTGTGAACCCCTTCGTACAACCATCCGCCACACGCCTACTCAAAATCCGTCCGGCAGGAACACCTAAGCCTGAGGAGATACACCTTATTCTCGCCCATGTCCAAACACAGGAAGAAAACGACTACAACCCGATGATGAGGAACAGTTGGTACAGATACACCGCACTCACAGCCCGCGCCACAACCAATGAGTTGTTATGTCTGTTCCCTCTTGCCTACTGCCGTAGCCCAACCACAGCTATGGTCCAACCGACAGAACGAAGAACTCGCCAACCTCACCTACAACTGTATCCTGGGTAATCTGAGAGAATCCTTCCAGCAAAGCTCGACCGCCTACATACCATGGTCGCAGTACCATTAGCAGCTACAGTCAATACCGCAACGTATGTCCAGTGCAACAACCGAACAGACTGTTATCCATCCTGTTTCAACTTCAGCGGACCGGATCCGAAGACCCCTTTGGACCAAGTTCACGTCACCAGGTGCGCCGAGATCAGACACATTCCTTCCCAATCATGGACAGTACTGGACCAAATATGGTGGCTCTGCGAATGGCAAGTGTATATGATCATCCCCACCAATACAACTGGGCTCTGTGTCCCTACATCTGCATCCGACCACACGTACGTTCTAACAGCAGACTCGATTCCAACTGTCGACGCCAACCCACATCTACCCACCAGGCGTCAACGACGGAGCTTTGATTTCTTCCCCCATGATTCAGTTTGGGGCTCGGATGTCCCCCTCTAATACAAACACTGGTCAGTCTCCTCCAAAATCATGATGGCGGTATTCCCCAGGGTAGGAACAGCGAAGAACACCCTACGTCTGGAAACCATTGACTACAGATTCCAGGCCCGACACTAATCAATTACTTGTTGCCCTGCAAATGACTGAAACGTATCTGTCCAAAGTCTTAGGGACAACTGTCAGTTTTGCCTGTATTTAAGACACACTCACTGGTCATTCGACTAGAGTTGCAGTAACATCGCAGTGAACAGGAGCCCACTGTAGGAACTCTCTGTCCACTTTGCAGTCTGGTCATACATATTTTCTATTTAAATTTATCTCACTCTTTCTTAGCCTGCTCCTGAAGTTGTATTTTCAGACCTAACAAACATTTCAGTTTTTTTGCCCTAATGTGCGTTTCATGCGCTGAAAATCATGTTTTGGCCAAGTATCATAGTTTTCACTATAACTTAACCTAACCCTAACCCTAACCCTAACTTTCATCACTTAGAATGATATCAAATGAAAAACCTACTTAATTTGGATGATTATACACTATATACACAGTAACTATGTGTCACTGACAGTTTGTTTCGCAGCGGGGGAACATTTCAGTTTTTATTGCCTTAATGTGCATTTCATGCGCTGAAAATCACGTTTTGGCCAAGTATCATAGTTTTCACTATAACTTAATTTCTAGCACTTAGAATGATGCAAAATGAAAAACTTACTTGAATTGGACAATTATACACTATATACACAGTAACTATGTGCCTCTGAGTGTATGTTTCGCAGCAGGGGAACATTTCAGTTTTTATTGCCTTAACGTGCGTTTCATGCGCTGAAAATCACGTTTTGGCCAAGTATCATAATTTTCACTATAACTTAATTTCTATCACTTAGAATGATGCCAAATGAAAAACTTACTTGAATTGGACAATAATACACTATATACACAGTAACTATGTGTCTCTGACAGTTTGTTTCGCAGCAGGGGAACATTTCAGTTTTTATTGCCTTAACGTGCGTTTCATGCGCTGAAAATCACGTTTTGGCCAAGTATCATAGTTTTCATTATAACTTAATATCTAGCCATTAGAATGATGCCAAATGAAAAACGTATTAAATTATAAAATTTGATGATATTACACTATGTCATTTGTGTCTCTGACATTTTTACACAGTTTTACAAGTTATGACTCCAGACTCTTAATTTACAATTCTGCCTTTATGGATACATTGCATCACCACCCCTTGAGTGGATCTCTTACCTCTCACTGTCTTTCACTTGCCTTCATTCAGCATGTAGGTGTCAGATCACCTTGTACCTAATGTCTATTCATATTACCTCACCCGAAGTTATTACACAGAAGGGATTGTGTTGTGTTACCCCAAGTTTAGAGTCCCAACGGATGTGGGAAACTTACAGCGTCTGTCTGCCAGAGAGCAGCAGCTGGAACCGATTGTGACCAGGGTGGCATGGGTCCCTGATCATGTCCCTGGCTCTGCTGAGGTAACGAGGGCTGGCAATGTCTTCTGGTGAGGGCAGAGTAGCCGACGTTCTTCTGCGTAGTGGTGATACCTTTCTAAATAGCCTTTTTGTCTGCTGCCGTTCTTCCCGCGTACCACCAAATGTGCTTTTTATGTGCTTATAAGCACGTTTTGGTCGAATATGAAAGTTTTAAAGTGTGCACTTGACCCTAGATCAGACATGGGCAAACTACGGCCCGTTAGACAATTTAATCCGGCCCGCCGAGCTTGTCCAATAAATAAAATAATAATGCTTCATAAATCATTCATTACATCTTGTCCATGCAATACCGTGTTTCACCTATAAATGGCGCGCTGACATTTAGGCCTTTGTTGAGTCGCGCCTTTCTCTTTATTTATCCCTCTTTAATTTTCTCATTGTCATTTGAGCCCTTCTGTAAAAATGAGCGGACCAAAGAAAAGGAAAGTGGACAGTGAGTGTCGTGTATTTAATAAAGAGTGGACAACTAAATATTTCTTCACTGAAGTCCGATCAACCGCTGTATGTCTGATATGCCAAGAAACTATTGCTATTTTCAAAGAGTACAATATCAGCCGTCACTTTGCCACGAAGCATGCAAACTACGCTAGCAAACAGTCAACACAACAACGAGCGGCTACTGCTCAGAGATTGGTGGCTAATTTGCAGAGTCAGCAGAATTTTTTTCACCGGCAAACTGCAATTCAAGAGGCAAGCACAAAGACAAGCTTTTTGCTGGCCTTCAAACTGGCAAAGGCTAGCAAGCCTTTCTCCGAAGGCGAGTTTTTGAAAGAATGCATGATAGAGACAGCTGGTGTTTTGTGTCCGGAGAGCAAAGGCAAGTTCGAAAAAATCAGCTTATCACGCAGGACAATAACTCGCCGTGTGGAACTCATTGATGAAGATATAGTGAGCGAGTTAAACAAAAAAGCGGCAACCTTTGAGTTATTTTCATTAGCGCTTGATGAAAGTACGGACATTAAAGACACTGCTCAGCTCCTCATTTTTACCAACAACACTGTTCCCACTGAAAGTTCGAGTTTTTCTACTATGATAAAAAAATTGAAAGTTTGAAAGGGCGCATCTTTTAATTACGCACTGCAGCGGGACAGAAAGGATTGAGGTTAGTCGCCTATGTTGTTGGGTAGTAATGTTTTGAATGTTGAAAGTTATATTCATCAAGATTTCAATAAATTTTGATATTTGTTTTACTTGGTGCCTTCAATTGAATTGTATTAAAAACAGATGCAATCTCCAGGGTTGATAGATCACAGTTTTCTATTCTAATCTATTTGGCCTACTATTTCTCTTGTGCATTTGGAAAATGCAGTCCTCAATGTTAGTGAAACGTGTTGAACATTTATTTGCATGTGCTTGCTGTACTATGAGGTTTGGATACTACAAGCAACGCTTTATTATATTTGGCCCAGCAGTCAATGTACTGCTGTGGCCCCTTGTTCAAATTTTATAACCCATAGTGGCCCGCAAGTCAAAAAGTTTGCCCATCCCTGCCCTAGATGACCTGGAGAGTGACAGTTACTCCTGAAGTTGAACCTCTTTTCATCGCACAATACAAGGAAAAAATTGCAAACCCTGTTAGCCAGCCTTTCTTATATTTCTCGAGGCGAACAAACAATTGCAAGGCCAACTAGTTAGTCTTTCTTACATTCCACCATCTTTTAATTCAATTGTAAAACCAGTTTGGCTAGTCTACCTTGCATTCTACGATCTTAAAAAACAAAGTTAAACCAGTATGACCACATGGTGCGACAAGAATAAACAATTATTAAGCCAGTTAGCCAGTCCATCCCACAATTCCCTCCTTTTGTGTCTGTGAAAATATTGAAATATTGAAGTGGCTGTTTCCATGAGCCAGAGAAGAACCAGTCAAGCCATCCTCGTTGTGGAACCGGATCTCCGGTCACAGCTCTCTGCATGTTCCTAATAGCCTGCAGGGCATCATGGACCGAGCAGGACATGCCGGCAGGGATGAAGGGGCAGCACGAGTCTCCCACCATGAAACACACACAGCCCCGCTGGGTGGCCACTCCGTCAAGAGCAGGGCAGCCCTGGAAAATCACCTGGGCCATAGCGGCTACCCAGCCTGACTGATGCGCCGACACAGGCCCGGAACCTGCCTTCAATGGTCTTCAAATGCAGGGCGTTCCTTGCCGCTCCCACTCAAGGGAACTGAGCCATTAGGATTTTGGATGAGACTGACCAGTATTTGTGTTTGAGGGACACATCTGAGCCACACACTGGATCATGGTCGTGAGCTCCGTCAATAATGTGCCCAAATGGAGGTCATTGATTCGGGAATAACAGAACTTCTGAAGATCCCTAGATGATTATTTTTATACATAATAATCAAAAATACATCCCCATCGTCAATGGATACAATTTTTCGGGTAAATTCACCAACCAGAACAGACTGGGCCTGGTTCTAATACAACCACTATTTTAATCGCAGAATGCCTGTTTTGGACACTGTTTATGGTGGGAAAATAGCTCCAGAACCATCCTGGATCATTATTTTTACACAGAATAGTGAAAATACATCCATCTACACATTCAACACTAATTATGGGTAGAAGCACCAACCAGAACCGACTGGGCCTGGTTCTAATACGACCTCTTTTTTAATCGCAAAATGCCTGTTTTGGACAATGTTTATGGTGGGAAACATTATTTTTATAGAAAATAGTGAAACTACATCCACCCACTCAATCAACACAAATTCTGGGTAAATACACCAACCAGAACCGATTGGGCCTTGTTCTAATACAACCACTATTTTTATCGCAAAATGTTTTGGACACTATTGACGGTGTGAAATATTCCCAGAACATCCCTGCATCTTTAATTTTACACATAATAGTGAAAATGCATCCATCCACACAATTGACACTAAATCTGGGTAAAAGCGGCAACCAGAACCGACTGGGCCCGGTTCTAATTCAACCACCGTGCAAAATAAAGATCCATTGGAGGTTTTTGATTCTTGTGTAAAAAAAGCCCCAAAACATCCCTACATGATTATTTTTAAACAGAATAGTAAAATATACATCCCCATCCTCTTTGGACACAAGTTTCGGATATAAACAGCAACCAGAACCGAGACTACCCAGTTATAATGCAACTATCCATCGTTCCTGCCTGCCTAAAATCTGCCACCATCATTCCTGTCCCCAAAAAGGCCAACCATCTGCAGCTTGAACGATTACAGGCCTGTTGCTCTCACGCCTGTGATCATGAAGTGCTTTGAAAAGTTGGTGGCCCGACACATCAGAAGGACAATCCCCCCCTCAGTTGACCCTCACCAGTTTGCTTATAGAGAAAACAGGTCCACTGAGGATGCTATCGCTGTGGCTCTTCACACAGCACTGAGCCACCTGGAGCACCGGGGGAACTATGTGACGATGCTTTTCATAGACTATAGCTCAGCCTTTAACACCATCAAGCCGGACATCCTGAAGGACAAACTCTACCACCTTGGACTATCCTCTTCAATCTGCTGCTGGGTAAAGAACTTCTTGACTGGTCGACCACAAACTGTCAGAATGGGTCCACACCTCTCTTCCGCCATTACACTGAACACTGGCTCACCACAAGGCTGTGTACTGAGTCCTGTCCTGTACTCCTTGTACACATACGACTGCACACCAGCCCACCAGTCAAACTCTATCATCAAATTCGCCGATGACACCACTGTGATCGGACTCATCTCAGGCGGGGATGAGTCAGCTTACAGAGACGAGGTCGACGAACTGTCTTCTTGGTGCTCGGCGAACAATCTTACACTAAATACCGCAAAGACTAAAGAAATAATCCTGGACTTTCGCAAGCGCAGCACAGACCTGGCCCCACTCCTCATTAACGGAGTATGTGTAGACAGGGTCCAATCCTTCAAATTTCTGGGAGTCCACGTCACGGATAGGCTCTCCTGGTCCACAAACACCACAGTGTTAGTAAAGAAGGCCCAGAAACGACTCCACTTTCTCAGGGTACTGAGAAGGGACAAATTGGACACCAAGCTTCTGGCAACCTTCTACAGAGCCACTGTGGAGAGCATCCTGACTTACGGCATTACAGTGTGGTATACCGGAAGCACGGCAGCAGACAAAAAAGCCATACAGAGGGTGATAAACACTGCCCAGAAGATCGTCGGCTGCTCTCTGCCATCACTAGAAGACATTGCCAACCCCCGATACCTTAGAAGAGCCGGGTCCATTGTTGGAGACCCATACCACCCTGGACACGGCCTGTTCCAGTTGCTTCCATCTGGCAGACGCTACAGGTCCTACAAAGCACGGACAAACAGGCTCAAGGACAGCTTTTTCCCAACAGCCATCAGGTCTCTGAACCTGCAGCAACACGTGACGTGACGACTACACATATCCCTACTATGAAATTAAGTCAAGTCGAAATGAAGTAACAGGAAGGTCGTTTGGCGCAGATCTGCCTTCCAAAGGCTGACTGAGGGAGGGTAAGTATAAAGACTGAGAGGTAAGTGATCCACCTTATTCTTGTTGGCATCGGTGAGGCATCTTGCAGTCGCCGCAAAATGGCGCTCAAGGCGGAGAGCTAACAAGTATGAATATGTCATAAATAAATGTCATAAATGTGTCTGGCCTGGGAAGACGAACTTGTGGAGAAGCACTATACAATTTCGTCATACGCTGCTGAGGGTATGATGACTACTAGGCTTTTTGTCAAGTCAATGATGACGACAATGCCTATGTCTGATTTTCATTTTTTCAACTACTATTTTTTATCACAAAATGCATGTTTTGGAGACTATTTATGGTAGTAAATACCCCTAGAACCATCCTGGATCTTTATTTTTAGACAGAATAGTGAAAATACATCCACCTACACAATCAACACTAACTCTGGGTAAAAGCACCAACCAGAACCGACTGGGCTTGGTTCTACTACAACCAACATGCAAAATAAAGTGCCCAAATGGAGGTCATTTATTCGGGCATAGAAGAACTTCTGAACATCCCTAGATGATAATTTTTATACAGAATAGTCAAAAATACAACCCCATTCCTATTGGACACACGTTAATGGGGTATACACAAACCAGAACCGACTGGGCCTGGTTCTAATACAACCACTATTTTTGTCGCAAAATGCATGTTTTTGACACTATATCTGGTGGGAAATAGTCTCAGAACATCCCTGGATCTTTATTCTTACAGAGAATAGTGAAAATACATCAAACCCACACAATCGACACTAATTGTGGGTAAAGCACCAACCAGAACCGACTGGGCCTGGTTCTAAACAACCACTTGTAAATAAAGTGCCCAAATTGAGGTCATTGATTAGGGCATAACAGAACTTCTGAACATCCCTAGAATATTATTTTTATAAAGAATAATAAAAAATACATCCCCATAATCATTGGACACAATTTCTGGGTAAAAACACGAACCAGAACCGACTGGGCGTGGTTCTAATACAACCACTACTTTAACCGCAAAATGCCTGTTTTGGACACTGTTTGTGGTGGGAAATAGCTCCAGAATCATCCTGGATCATTATTGTTATACAAAATAGTGAAAATACATCCACTCACACAATAAACACAAATTCTGGGTAAAAGCACCAACCAAAACCGACTGGGCCTGTTTCTAAACCACCACTTGTAAATAAAGTGACCAAATGAAAGTAATTCATTCGGGCATAACAGAACTTCTGAACATCGCTAGATGATTACTTCTATACAGAATAGTCAAGTATACATCCCCATCATAATTGGACACAAGTTTCGTATACAAACACCCACCAGAACCGACTGGACCCTGTTATAATGCAGCCACTATTTTGTATCGCAAAATGCATGTTTTGGACACTATTTATGGAGGGAAATAGCCCCGGAACTGTCCTGGATCTTTATTTTTAGACAGAATAGTGAAAATACATCTACCCACACAATGGATACTATATCTGGGTAAAAGCACCAACCAGAACCGACTGGGCCTGGTTCTTAAAAACCACCACTTGTAAATAAAGTGCCCAAATTGAGGTCATTGATTCGGGCGTAACAAAACTTCTGAACATCCCTAGAGGATTATTTTTATACAGAATAATCAAAAATACATCCTTATCATCATTGGACACAATTTCAGGGTAAAAACACCAACCAGAATCGCCTGGGCCTGGTTCTAATACAACCACTATTTTAATCGCAAAATGCCTGTTTTGGACACTTTTTATGGTGGGAAATAGCTCCAGAATCACCTAGAATGATGCCAATGAAAGACTTACATGGATAGGACGATTTTACACTATATACACAGGAACTATGTGTCTCTGACAGTTTGTTTGGCAGCAGGGGAACTTTTCAGTTTTTATTGCCTTAATGTACTTTTCATACCCTGAAAATCACGTTTTGGCCAAGTATGATTGTTTTCATTGTAACTTAATTTTTAGCAATGAGAATAATGCCAAATGGATAACTTACTTGAATTGGACAATTTTACACTATATACACAGTAACTATGTGTCTCTGACAGTTTTTTTGGCAGCAGGGGAATATGTAAGATTAGACAAAGTATCTTTGCAAATGCTTGTTCATATTGTATAAGTTTTTGTGAGTATAACAGCATTGTAGTCATCCTTACGGCTGACATAGCAGCATAAACACCCAACTGTCTGACTGAATAAACAATCTTAGTCTTGTGATTGGGGTGACATGTCAGCACAAATATTCAACTGTCTGACACTGATCAATTACTTTTTGCCCTGAAAATGACTGAAATGTATCTGTCCAAAGTCCTAGTGACAACTGTCAGTTTTTCCTGTATTTAAGACACACACACTGGTCATTCGACTAGAGTTTCAGGAACATCGTGTTGAACAGGACCCTACTGTAGGAACTCTCACTGTCCACTTTGCAGTCTGGTAATAAACCAATTGGTCCGGGACCAGTGAAAGTAGAACAAGAATTAGCAAAGGCATTATAGTCTTGGTCTGTTAATAGAGTCAGGGACTTAACTAAGACAAAGTCAGGGACTTTTGGTCTTTGTGTGTTCAGAGATATTGGGTTAATCACAAAGTGGAGATCAATTTCGGGTAATTTAGAAAATAATTGTTGTTTAAACTATTAAGTAAGTGATTAATATGGGTCAGAAAGCAACAAAAGGGATGGGTTTATTGTCAGACTGCAAAATGAAAATCGGAGAGTTACCGGGACGAGATATCATGGCCCAGCTTGGGCTAAGCCTAGTGGCCACCCAAAATGGCCTCCGACCCAGGGAATTACAGACCAAAAATATCTTCCACACCACCACATCTAACAGCTTCTACTCTCTCGACATTGTCGGGAATGATTCTGCCAAGGTAGCTGAAAGTCTAAGAGAACAGTCTGAAGATATCTGCCCAGCAGCCCCAGGACAGGAACAACAAACATGGCCATTACATGTCACCCTGAAGTTCATGGGAGACCGGACGACAAGTGGTTAAACCAATTCTCACAGTTGCCCACTCAACGAATCATAATTAACCACGTATATGCAACTGACCTAATGGACAACCCATTGCCCCCCGGACACATTGCCTATGGGGATGGATCATCATCAAAAACCCTGGATGGAGAAAAACACAACGTATATGCCGTGGTGACTCAAAAAGACAACCTCAAGACAGGACGACTCCCCGGCGACTGGTGTGCACAAGCCGCAGAAATAGTGGCACTGACAGAGGCATGTAGACTATTCCTAGAACAAGACGTGACGGTGGAAAGACACAGCCCAATCCCTGCTGAATTCCTAAGAGAAATGCAAAATCATTCCCCAGAAAAAGAGAAACTGCAATGGGAAACAGAAGGAGCCACTCAACACAAGAACGGACTCTATGCAGTAGAAAACAAGCCATGCGTGACACGATCATTGTTTGAAGTAATTGCCAAATTGAGCCATGGGAGGAGCCATGTCTCAACAGGAGGGATGATCAGTACAGTACAACAAACAATGCATGTTCCCAGAGGTCTCCAAACTTACCTCAATTATTTTGCAGAAACTGTCTAAACTGCTGTAGACACAACTCTCAAGGCAATAAACTACCCAAGCATGGAACAAGGCAAACAGGAACATATCCCTTCGAGCTTCTGAACATGGATTTCATCAAACTGAACCAAAGTGCTGGACTCGTCGAACAAACCATTAGAACAGTAAAACTCCGACTCAGAAAAACCATGGAAGATACAGGAAAACCATGGCAAGAATGCCTGAGCCTGGTAGAAACGTACATGAGAATCATTCCAACAGCACAGGGATGCACACCATTTGAGGCAGTGAAAGACAGAATCTTCCACTAACAATGTGGGAAAAAGATCTGGTGGTAAAAGAGAAAGGAGAAACAGAATCCCTCAATAAGTGGTTATGCAAAATGTTCCAAGAAAGAACTGTGATGAATGCAAAATAATCTGCCGACATCTTCTCTGTCTCCCACAGAGGAGGTCCTGTCCCCAGGAGACCTGGTACTCGTCAAGGTGATAAAAAGAAAGTGCTGGTCTTCTCCACGTTGGGACGGACCTCACTGTGTGATTTTGGCCATCATCATCACCGCTCTGTGTTCAACCACATGGGGGGAACGTACCAGAACCTTGGTACACTCCCACTGGAGGAGAATGCCCCACTAGCTGGTTCAGGAAACAATCAGGGGCCCCCAGATCTGCATCCCATTAACCAAGACACCAATCGTCGTTCAAGTACCTTTGCTCAGCCTACAGCTTACTCACTTGGGATTACACAGGACTGACTCCAGTTATTTTTATTGGTACCTACAAGCTCCCAGAGTCTGAATGGTCTGGCCAGACACCTTGGACCAGGTCCTCCTCCATACAGGCTACAAAACCATCACATGGCCCCTTTCCAAAGAAGCTACCACCATGACCGCTAACTTCACCAAGTTAGCCACCACCATCAAAGATGGTAAACATATGCTAGACCTTACGACCAATATCCAACAAAAAGGCTGCATTAACCTATGCCTCCGACCGGACCGACCAGGAAAAGGCCCCCTCTTTACTATCACCATCCGCACTACTAGTCCAGCCATGGTCCCCAAAGTGATTGGTGTGAACCCCTTCGTACAACCATCCGCCACACGCCTACTCAAAATCCGTCCGGCAGGAACACCTAAGCCTGAGGAGATACACCTTATTCTCGCCCATGTCCAAACACAGGAAGAAAACGACTACAACCCGATGATGAGGAACAGTTGGTACAGATACACCGCACTCACAGCCCGCGCCACAACCAATGAGTTGTTATGTCTGTTCCCTCTTGCCTACTGCCGTAGCCCAACCACAGCTATGGTCCAACCGACAGAACGAAGAACTCGCCAACCTCACCTACAACTGTATCCTGGGTAATCTGAGAGAATCCTTCCAGCAAAGCTCGACCGCCTACATACCATGGTCGCAGTACCATTAGCAGCTACAGTCAATACCGCAACGTATGTCCAGTGCAACAACCGAACAGACTGTTATCCATCCTGTTTCAACTTCAGCGGACCGGATCCGAAGACCCCTTTGGACCAAGTTCACGTCACCAGGTGCGCCGAGATCAGACACATTCCTTCCCAATCATGGACAGTACTGGACCAAATATGGTGGCTCTGCGAATGGCAAGTGTATATGATCATCCCCACCAATACAACTGGGCTCTGTGTCCCTACATCTGCATCCGACCACACGTACGTTCTAACAGCAGACTCGATTCCAACTGTCGACGCCAACCCACATCTACCCACCAGGCGTCAACGACGGAGCTTTGATTTCTTCCCCCATGATTCAGTTTGGGGCTCGGATGTCCCCCTCTAATACAAACACTGGTCAGTCTCCTCCAAAATCATGATGGCGGTATTCCCCAGGGTAGGAACAGCGAAGAACACCCTACGTCTGGAAACCATTGACTACAGATTCCAGGCCCGACACTAATCAATTACTTGTTGCCCTGCAAATGACTGAAACGTATCTGTCCAAAGTCTTAGGGACAACTGTCAGTTTTGCCTGTATTTAAGACACACTCACTGGTCATTCGACTAGAGTTGCAGTAACATCGCAGTGAACAGGAGCCCACTGTAGGAACTCTCTGTCCACTTTGCAGTCTGGTCATACATATTTTCTATTTAAATTTATCTCACTCTTTCTTAGCCTGCTCCTGAAGTTGTATTTTCAGACCTAACAAACATTTCAGTTTTTTTGCCCTAATGTGCGTTTCATGCGCTGAAAATCATGTTTTGGCCAAGTATCATAGTTTTCACTATAACTTAACCTAACCCTAACCCTAACCCTAACTTTCATCACTTAGAATGATATCAAATGAAAAACCTACTTAATTTGGATGATTATACACTATATACACAGTAACTATGTGTCACTGACAGTTTGTTTCGCAGCGGGGGAACATTTCAGTTTTTATTGCCTTAATGTGCATTTCATGCGCTGAAAATCACGTTTTGGCCAAGTATCATAGTTTTCACTATAACTTAATTTCTAGCACTTAGAATGATGCAAAATGAAAAACTTACTTGAATTGGACAATAATACACTATATACACAGTAACTATGTGTCTCTGACAGTTTGTTTCGCAGCAGGGGAACATTTCAGTTTTTATTGCCTTAACGTGCGTTTCATGCGCTGAAAATCACGTTTTGGCCAAGTATCATAGTTTTCATTATAACTTAATATCTAGCCATTAGAATGATGCCAAATGAAAAACGTATTAAATTATAAAATTTGATGATATTACACTATGTCATTTGTGTCTCTGACATTTTTACACAGTTTTACAAGTTATGACTCCAGACTCTTAATTTACAATTCTGCCTTTATGGATACATTGCATCACCACCCCTTGAGTGGATCTCTTACCTCTCACTGTCTTTCACTTGCCTTCATTCAGCATGTAGGTGTCAGATCACCTTGTACCTAATGTCTATTCATATTACCTCACCCGAAGTTATTACACAGAAGGGATTGTGTTGTGTTACCCCAAGTTTAGAGTCCCAACGGATGTGGGAAACTTACAGCGTCTGTCTGCCAGAGAGCAGCAGCTGGAACCGATTGTGACCAGGGTGGCATGGGTCCCTGATCATGTCCCTGGCTCTGCTGAGGTAACGAGGGCTGGCAATGTCTTCTGGTGAGGGCAGAGTAGCCGACGTTCTTCTGCGTAGTGGTGATACCTTTCTAAATAGCCTTTTTGTCTGCTGCCGTTCTTCCCGCGTACCACCAAATGTGCTTTTTATGTGCTTATAAGCACGTTTTGGTCGAATATGAAAGTTTTCAAGTGTGCACTTGACCCTAGATGACCTGGAGAGTGACAGTTACTCCTGAAGTTGAACCTCTTTTCATCGCACAATACAAGGAAAAAATTGCAAACCCTGTTAGCCAGCCTTTCTTATATTTCTCGAGGCGAACAAACAATTGCAAGGCCAACTAGTTAGTCTTTCTTACATTCCACCATCTTTTAATTCAATTGTAAAACCAGTTTGGCTAGTCTACCTTGCATTCTACGATCTTAAAAAACAAAGTTAAACCAGTATGACCACATGGTGCGACAAGAATAAACAATTATTAAGCCAGTTAGCCAGTCCATCCCACAATTCCCTCCTTTTGTGTCTGTGAAAATATTGAAATATTGAAGTGGCTGTTTCCATGAGCCAGAGAAGAACCAGTCAAGCCATCCTCGTTGTGGAACCGGATCTCCGGTCACAGCTCTCTGCATGTTCCTAATAGCCTGCAGGGCATCATGGACCGAGCAGGACATGCCGGCAGGGATGAAGGGGCAGCACGAGTCTCCCACCATGAAACACACACAGCCCCGCTGGGTGGCCACTCCGTCAAGAGCAGGGCAGCCCTGGAAAATCACCTGGGCCATAGCGGCTACCCAGCCTGACTGATGCGCCGACACAGGCCCGGAACCTGCCTTCAATGGTCTTCAAATGCAGGGCGTTCCTTGCCGCTCCCACTCAAGGGAACTGAGCCATTAGGATTTTGGATGAGACTGACCAGTATTTGTGTTTGAGGGACACATCTGAGCCACACACTGGATCATGGTCGTGAGCTCCGTCAATAATGTGCCCAAATGGAGGTCATTGATTCGGGAATAACAGAACTTCTGAAGATCCCTAGATGATTATTTTTATACATAATAATCAAAAATACATCCCCATCGTCAATGGATACAATTTTTCGGGTAAATTCACCAACCAGAACAGACTGGGCCTGGTTCTAATACAACCACTATTTTAATCGCAGAATGCCTGTTTTGGACACTGTTTATGGTGGGAAAATAGCTCCAGAATCATCCTGGATCATTATTTTTACACAGAATAGTGAAAATACATCCATCTACACATTCAACACTAATTATGGGTAGAAGCACCAACCAGAACCGACTGGGCCTGGTTCTAATACGACCTCTTTTTTAATCGCAAAATGCCTGTTTTGGACAATGTTTATGGTGGGAAACATTATTTTTATAGAAAATAGTGAAACTACATCCACCCACTCAATCAACACAAATTCTGGGTAAATACACCAACCAGAACCGATTGGGCCTTGTTCTAATACAACCACTATTTTTATCGCAAAATGTTTTGGACACTATTGACGGTGTGAAATATTCCCAGAACATCCCTGCATCTTTAATTTTACACATAATAGTGAAAATGCATCCATCCACACAATTGACACTAAATCTGGGTAAAAGCGGCAACCAGAACCGACTGGGCCCGGTTCTAATTCAACCACCGTGCAAAATAAAGATCCATTGGAGGTTTTTGATTCTTGTGTAAAAAAAAAGCCCCAAAACATCCCTACATGATTATTTTTAAACAGAATAGTAAAATATACATCCCCATCCTCTTTGGACACAAGTTTCGGATATAAACAGCAACCAGAACCGAGACTACCCAGTTATAATGCAACTATCCATCGTTCCTGCCTGCCTAAAATCTGCCACCATCATTCCTGTCCCCAAAAAGGCCAACCATCTGCAGCTTGAACGATTACAGGCCTGTTGCTCTCACGCATGTGATCATGAAGTGCTTTGAAAAGTTGGTGGCCCGACACATCAGAAGGACAATCCCCCCCTCAGTTGACCCTCACCAGTTTGCTTATAGAGAAAACAGGTCCACTGAGGATGCTATCGCTGTGGCTCTTCACACAGCACTGAGCCACCTGGAGCACCGGGGGAACTATGTGACGATGCTTTTCATAGACTATAGCTCAGCCTTTAACACCATCAAGCCGGACATCCTGAAGGACAAACTCTACCACCTTGGACTATCCTCTTCAATCTGCTGCTGGGTAAAGAACTTCTTGACTGGTCGACCACAAACTGTCAGAATGGGTCCACACCTCTCTTCCGCCATTACACTGAACACTGGCTCACCACAAGGCTGTGTACTGAGTCCTGTCCTGTACTCCTTGTACACATACGACTGCACACCAGCCCACCAGTCAAACTCTATCATCAAATTCGCCGATGACACCACTGTGATCGGACTCATCTCAGGCGGGGATGAGTCAGCTTACAGAGACGAGGTCGACGAACTGTCTTCTTGGTGCTCGGCGAACAATCTTACACTAAATACCGCAAAGACTAAAGAAATAATCCTGGACTTTCGCAAGCGCAGCACAGACCTGGCCCCACTCCTCATTAACGGAGTATGTGTAGACAGGGTCCAATCCTTCAAATTTCTGGGAGTCCACGTCACGGATAGGCTCTCCTGGTCCACAAACACCACAGTGTTAGTAAAGAAGGCCCAGAAACGACTCCACTTTCTCAGGGTACTGAGAAGGGACAAATTGAACACCAAGCTTCTGGCAACCTTCTACAGAGCCACTGTGGAGAGCATCCTGACTTACGGCATTACAGTGTGGTATACCGGAAGCACGGCAGCAGACAAAAAAGCCATACAGAGGGTGATAAACACTGCCCAGAAGATCGTCGGCTGCTCTCTGCCATCACTAGAAGACATTGCCAACCCCCGATACCTTAGAAGAGCCGGGTCCATTGTTGGAGACCCATACCACCCTGGACACGGCCTGTTCCAGTTGCTTCCATCTGGCAGACGCTACAGGTCCTACAAAGCACGGACAAACAGGCTCAAGGACAGCTTTTTCCCAACAGCCATCAGGTCTCTGAACCTGCAGCAACACGTGACGTGACGACTACACATATCCCTACTATGAAATTAAGTCAAGTCGAAATGAAGTAACAGGAAGGTCGTTTGGCGCAGATCTGCCTTCCAAAGGCTGACTGAGGGAGGGTAAGTATAAAGACTGAGAGGTAAGTGATCCACCTTATTCTTGTTGGCATCGGTGAGGCATCTTGCAGTCGCCGCAAAATGGCGCTCAAGGCGGAGAGCTAACAAGTATGAATATGTCATAAATAAATGTCATAAATGTGTCTGGCCTGGGAAGACGAACTTGTGGAGAAGCACTATACAATTTCGTCATACGCTGCTGAGGGTATGATGACTACTAGGCTTTTTGTCAAGTCAATGATGACGACAATGCCTATGTCTGATTTTCATTTTTTCATTTTTTCAACTACTATTTTTTATCACAAAATGCATGTTTTGGAGACTATTTATGGTAGTAAATACCCCTAGAACCATCCTGGATCTTTATTTTTAGACAGAATAGTGAAAATACATCCACCTACACAATCAACACTAACTCTGGGTAAAAGCACCAACCAGAACCGACTGGGCTTGGTTCTACTACAACCAACATGCAAAATAAAGTGCCCAAATGGAGGTCATTTATTCGGGCATAGAAGAACTTCTGAACATCCCTAGATGATAATTTTTATACAGAATAGTCAAAAGTACAACCCCATTCCTATTGGACACACGTTAAGGGGGTATACACAAACCAGAACCGACTGGGCCTGGTTCTAATACAACCACTATTTTTGTCGCAAAATGCATGTTTTTGACACTATTTCTGGTGGGAAATAGTCTCAGAACATCCCTGGATCTTTATTCTTACAGAGAATAGTGAAAATACATCAAACCCACACAATCGACACTAATTGTGGGTAAAGCACCAACCAGAACCGACTGGGCCTGGTTCTAAACAACCACTTGTAAATAAAGTGCCCAAATTGAGGTCATTGATTAGGGCATAACAGAACTTCTGAACATCCCTAGAATATTATTTTTATAAAGAATAATAAAAAATACATCCCCATAATCATTGGACACAATTTCTGGGTAAAAACACGAACCAGAACCGACTGGGCGTGGTTCTAATACAACCACTACTTTAACCGCAAAATGCCTGTTTTGGACACTGTTTGTGGTGGGAAATAGCTCCAGAATCATCCTGGATCATTATTGTTATACAAAATAGTGAAAATACATCCACTCACACAATAAACACAAATTCTGGGTAAAAGCACCAACCAAAACCGACTGGGCCTGTTTCTAAACCACCACTTGTAAATAAAGTGACCAAATGAAAGTAATTCATTCGGGCATAACAGAACTTATGAACATCGCTAGATGATTACTTCTATACAGAATAGTCAAGTATACATCCCCATCATAATTGGACACAAGTTTCGTATACAAACACCCACCAGAACCGACTGGACCCTGTTATAATGCAGCCACTATTTTGTATCGCAAAATGCATGTTTTGGACACTATTTATGGAGGGAAATAGCCCCGGAACTGTCCTGGATCTTTATTTTTAGACAGAATAGTGAAAATACATCTACCCACACAATGGATACTATATCTGGGTAAAAGCACCAACCAGAACCGACTGGGCCTGGTTCTTAAAAACCACCACTTGTAAATAAAGTGCCCAAATTGAGGTCATTGATTCGGGCATAACAAAACTTCTGAACATCCCTAGAGGATTATTTTTATACAGAATAATCAAAAATACATCCTTATCATCATTGGACACAATTTCAGGGTAAAAACACCAACCAGAATCGCCTGGGCCTGGTTCTAATACAACCACTATTTTAATCGCAAAATGCCTGTTTTGGACACTTTTTATGGTGGGAAATAGCTCCAGAATCACCTAGAATGATGCCAATGAAAGACTTACATGGATAGGACGATTTTACACTATATACACAGGAACTATGTGTCTCTGACAGTTTGTTTGGCAGCAGGGGAACTTTTCAGTTTTTATTGCCTTAATGTACTTTTCATACCCTGAAAATCACGTTTTGGCCAAGTATGATTGTTTTCATTGTAACTTAATTTTTAGCAATGAGAATAATGCCAAATGGATAACTTACTTGAATTGGACGATTTTACACTATATACTCAGTAACTATGTGTCTCTGACAGTTTTTTTGGCAGCAGGGGAATATGTAAGATTAGACAAAGTATCTTTGCAAATGCTTGTTCATATTGTATAAGTTTTTGTGAGTATAACAGCATTGTAGTCATCCTTACGGCTGACATAGCAGCATAAACACCCAACTGTCTGACTGAATAAACAATCTTAGTCTTGTGATTGGGGTGACATGTCAGCACAAATATTCAACTGTCTGACACTGATCAATTACTTTTTGCCCTGAAAATGACTGAAATGTATCTGTCCAAAGTCCTAGTGACAACTGTCAGTTTTTCCTGTATTTAAGACACACACACTGGTCATTCGACTAGAGTTTCAGGAACATCGCGTTGAACAGGACCCTACTGTAGGAACTCTCACTGTCCACTTTGCAGTCTGGTAATAAACCAATTGGTCCGGGACCAATGAAAGTAGAACAAGAATTAGCAAAGGCATTATAGTCTTGGTCTGTTAATAGAGTCAGGGACTTAACTAAGACAAAGTCAGGGACTTTTGGTCTTTGTGTGTTCAGAGATATTGGGTTAATCACAAAGTGGAGATCAATTTCGGGTAATTTAGAAAATAATTGTTGTTTAAACTATTAAGTAAGTGATTAATATGGGTCAGAAAGCAACAAAAGGGATGGGTTTATTGTCAGACTGCAAAATGAAAATCGGAGAGTTACCGGGACGAGATATCATGGTCCAGCTTGGGCTAAGCCTAGTGGCCACCCAAAATGGCCTCCGACCCAGGGAATTACAGACCAAAAATATCTTCCACACCACCACATCTAACAGCTTCTACTCTCTCGACATTGTCGGGAATGATTCTGCCAAGGTAGCTGAAAGTCTAAGAGAACAGTCTGAAAATATCTGCCCAGCAGCCCCAGGACAGGAACAACAAACATGGCCATTACATGTCACCCTGAAGTTCATGGGAGACCGGACGACAAGTGGTTAAACCAATTCTCACAGTTGCCCACTCAACGAATCATAATTAACCACGTATATGCAACTGACCTAATGGACAACCCATTGCCCCCCGGACACATTGCCTATGGGGATGGATCATCATCAAAAACCCTGGATGGAGAAAAACACAACGTATATGCCGTGGTGACTCAAAAAGACAACCTCAAGACAGGACGACTCCCCGGCGACTGGTCTGCACAAGCCGCAGAAATAGTGGCACTGACAGAGGCATGTAGACTATTCCTAGAACAAGACGTGACGGTGGAAAGACACAGCCCAATCCCTGCTGAATTCCTAAGAGAAATGCAAAATCATTCCCCAGAAAAAGAGAAACTGCAATGGGAAACAGAAGGAGCCACTCAACACAAGAACGGACTCTATGCAGTAGAAAACAAGCCATGCGTGACACGATCATTGTTTGAAGTAATTGCCAAATTGAGCCATGGGAGGAGCCATGTCTCAACAGGAGGGATGATCAGTACAGTACAACAAACAATGCATGTTCCCAGAGGTCTCCAAACTTACCTCAATTATTTTGCAGAAACTGTCTAAACTGCTGTAGACACAACTCTCAAGGCAATAAACTACCCAAGCATGGAACAAGGCAAACAGGAACATATCCCTTCGAGCTTCTGAACATGGATTTCATCAAACTGAACCAAAGTGCTGGACTCGTCGAACAAACCATTAGAACAGTAAAACTCCGACTCAGAAAAACCATGGAAGATACAGGAAAACCATGGCAAGAATGCCTGAGCCTGGTAGAAACGTACATGAGAATCATTCCAACAGCACAGGGATGCACACCATTTGAGGCAGTGAAAGACAGAATCTTCCACTAACAATGTGGGAAAAAGATCTGGTGGTAAAAGAGAAAGGAGAAACAGAATCCCTCAATAAGTGGTTATGCAAAATGTTCCAAGAAAGAACTGTGATGAATGCAAAATAATCTGCCGACATCTTCTCTGTCTCCCACAGAGGAGGTCCTGTCCCCAGGAGACCTGGTACTCGTCAAGGTGATAAAAAGAAAGTGCTGGTCTTCTCCACGTTGGGACGGACCTCACTGTGTGATTTTGGCCATCATCATCACCGCTCTGTGTTCAACCACATGGGGGGAACGTACCAGAACCTTGGTACACTCCCACTGGAGGAGAATGCCCCACTAGCTGGTTCAGGAAACGATCAGGGGCCCCCAGATCTGCATCCCATTAACCAAGACACCAATCGTCGTTCAAGTACCTTTGCTCAGCCTACAGCTTACTCACTTGGGATTACACAGGACTGACTCCAGTTATTTTTATTGGTACCTACAAGCTCCCAGAGTCTGAATGGTCTGGCCAGACACCTTGGACCAGGTCCTCCTCCATACAGGCTACAAAACCATCACATGGCCCCTTTCCAAAGAAGCTACCACCATGACCGCTAACTTCACCAAGTTAGCCACCACCATCAAAGATGGTAAACATATGCTAGACCTTACGACCAATATCCAACAAAAAGGCTGCATTAACCTATGCCTCCGACCGGACCGACCAGGAAAAGGCCCCCTCTTTACTATCACCATCCGCACTACTAGTCCAGCCATGGTCCCCAAAGTGATTGGTGTGAACCCCTTCGTACAACCATCCGCCACACGCCTACTCAAAATCCGTCCGGCAGGAACACCTAAGCCTGAGTAGATACACCTTATTCTCGCCCATGTCCAAACACAGGAAGAAAACGACTACAACCCGATGATGAGGAACAGTTGGTACAGATACACCGCACTCACAGCCCGCGCCACAACCAATGAGTTGTTATGTCTGTTCCCTCTTGCCTACTGCCGTAGCCCAACCACAGCTATGGTCCAACCGACAGAACGAAGAACTCGCCAACCTCACCTACAACTGTATCCTGGGTAATCTGAGAGAATCCTTCCAGCAAAGCTCGACCGCCGTACCATTAGCAGCTACAGTCAATACTGCAACGTATGTCCAGTGCAACAACCGAACAGACTGTTATCCATCCTGTTTCAACTTCAGCGGACCGGATCCGAAGACCCCTTTGGACCAAGTTCACGTCACCAGGTGCGCCGAGATCAGACACATTCCTTCCCAATCATGGACAGTACTGGACCAAATATGGTGGCTCTGCGAATGGCAAGTGTATATGATCATCCCCACCAATACAACTGGGCTCTGTGTCCCTACATCTGCATCCGACCACACGTACGTTCTAACAGCAGACTCGATTCCAACTGTCGACGCCAACCCACATCTACCCACCAGGCGTCAACGACGGAGCTTTGATTTCTTCCCCCATGATTCAGTTTGGGGCTCGGATGTCCCCCTCTAATACAAACACTGGTCAGTCTCGTCCAAAATCATGATGGCGGTATTCCCCAGGGTAGGAACAGCGAAGAACACCCTACGTCTGGAAACCATTGACTACAGATTCCAGGCCCGACACTAATCAATTACTTGTTGCCCTGCAAATGACTGAAACGTATCTGTCCAAAGTCTTAGGGACAACTGTCAGTTTTGCCTGTATTTAAGACACACTCACTGGTCATTCGACTAGAGTTGCAGTAACATCGCAGTGAACAGGAGCCCACTGTAGGAACTCTCTGTCCACTTTGCAGTCTGGTCATACATATTTTCTATTTAAATTTATCTCACTCTTTCTTAGCCTGCTCCTGAAGTTGTATTTTCAGACCTAACAAACATTTCAGTTTTTTTGCCCTAATGTGCGTTTCATGCGCTGAAAATCATGTTTTGGCCAAGTATCATAGTTTTCACTATAACTTAACCTAACCCTAACCCTAACCCTAACTTTCATCACTTAGAATGATATCAAATGAAAAACCTACTTAATTTGGATGATTATACACTATATACACAGTAACTATGTGTCACTGACAGTTTGTTTCGCAGCGGGGGAACATTTCAGTTTTTATTGCCTTAATGTGCATTTCATGCGCTGAAAATCATGTTTTGGCCAAGTATCATAGTTTTCACTATAACTTAACCTAACCCTAACCCTAACTTTCATCACTTAGAATGATATCAAATGAAAAACCTACTTAATTTGGATGATTATACACTATATACACAGTAACTATGTGTCACTGAGAGTTTGTTTCGCAGCGGGGGAACATTTCAGTTTTTATTGCCTTAATGTGCATTTCATGCGCTGAAAATCACGTTTTGGCCAAGTATCATAGTTTTCACTATAACTTAATTTCTAGCACTTAGAATGATGCAAAATGAAAACTTACTTGAATTGGACAATTATACACTATATACACAGTAACTATGTGCCTCTGAGTGTATGTTTCGCAGCAGGGGAACATTTCAGTTTTTATTGCCTTAACGTGCGTTTCATGCGCTGAAAATCACGTTTTGGCCAAGTATCATAGTTTTCACTATAACTTAATTTCTAGCACTTAGAATGATGCTAAATGCAATACTTACTTGAATTGGATGATTTTACACTATAGACACAGTAACTATGTGCCTCTGACAGTTTGTTTCGCAGCAGGGGAACATTTCAGTTTTTATTGCCTTAACGTGGGTTTCATGCGCTGAAAATCACGTTTTGGCTAAGTATCATAGTTTTCACTATAACTTAATTTCTAGCACTTAGAATGATGCTAAATGCAATACTTACTTGAATTGGATGATTTTACACTATAGACACAGTAACTATGTGCCTCTGGCAGTTTGTTTCGCAGCAGGGGAACATTTCAGTTTTTATTGCCTTAACGTGCGTTTCATGCGCTGAAAATCACGTTTTGGCCAAGTATCATAATTTTCACTATAACTTAATTTCTATCACTTAGAATGATGCCAAATGAAAAACTTACTTGAATTGGACAATAATACACTATATACAGAGTAACTATGTGTCTCTGACAGTTTGTTTCGCAGCAGGGGAGCATTTCAGTTTTTATTGCCTTAACGTGCGTTTCATGCGCTGAAAATCACGTTTTGGCCAAGTATCATAATTTTCACTATAACTTAATTTATATCACTTAGAATGATGCCAAATGAAAAACTTACTTGAATTGGACAATTATACACTATATACACAGTAACTATGTGTCTCTGACAGTTTGTTTCGCAGCAGGGGAACATTTCAGTTTTTATTGGCTTAACGTGCGTTTCATGCGCTGAAAATCACGTTTTGGCCAAGTATCATAGTTTTCATTATAACTTAATATCTAGCCATTAGAATGATGCCAAATGAAAAACTTATTAAATTATAAAATTTGATGATATTACACTATGTATAGAGAGACATTTGTGTCTCTGACAGTTTTACACAGTTTTACAAGTTATGACTCCAGACTCTTAATTTACAATTCTGCCTTTATGGATACATTGCATCACCACCCCTTGAGTGGATCACTTACCTCTCACTGTCTTTCACTTACCTTCATTCAGCATGTAGGTGTCAGATCACCTTGTACCTAATGTCTATTCATATTACCTCACCCGAAGTTATTACACAGAAGGGATTGTGTTGTGTTACCCCAAGTTTAGAGTCCCAACGGATGTGGGAAACTTACAGCGTCTGTCTGCCAGAGAGCAGCAGCTGGAACCGATTGTGACCAGGGTGGCATGGGTCCCTGATCATGTCCCTGGCTCTGCTGAGGTAACGAGGGCTGGCAATGTCTTCCAGTGAGGGCAGAGTAGCCGACGTTCTTCTGCGTAGTGGTGATACCTTTCTAAATAGCCTTTTTGTCTGCTGCCGTTCTTCCCGCGTACCACCAAATGTGCTTTTTATGTGCTGATAAGCACGTTTTGGTCGAATATGAAAGTTTTCAAGTGTGCACTTGACCCTAGATGACCTGGAGAGTGACAGTTACTCCTGAAGTTGAACCTCTTTTCATCGCACAATACAAGGAAAAAATTGCAAACCCTGTTAGCCAGCCTTTCTTATATTTCTCGAGGCGAACAAACAATTGCAAGGCCAACTAGTTAGTCTTTCTTACATTCCACCATCTTTTAATTCAATTGTAAAACCAGTTTGGCTAGTCTACCTTGCATTCTACGATCTTAAAAAACAAAGTTAAACCAGTATGACCACATGGTGCGACAAGAATAAACAATTATTAAGCCAGTTAGCCAGTCCATCCCACAATTCCCTCCTTTTGTGTCTGTGAAATTAATCGAAATATTGAAGTGGCTGTTTCCATGAGCCAGAGAAGAACCAGTCAAGCCATCCTCGTTGTGGAACCGGATCTCCGGTCACAGCTCTCTGCATGTTCCTAATAGCCTGCAGGGCATCATGGACCGAGCAGGACATGCCGGCAGGGATGAAGGGGCAGCACGAGTCTCCCACCATGAAACACACACAGCCCCGCTGGGTGGCCACTCCGTCAAGAGCAGGGCAGCCCTGGCAAATCACCTGGGCCATAGCGGCTACCCAGCCTGACTGATGCGCCGACACAGGCCCGGAACCTGCCTTCAATGGTCTTCAAATGCAGGGCGTTCCTTGCCGCTCCCACTCAAGGGAACTGAGCCATTACGATTTTGGATGAGACTGACCAGTATTTGTGTTTGAGGGACACATCCGAGCCACACACTGGATCATGGTCGTGAGCTCCGTCAATAATGTGCCCAAATGGAGGTCATTGATTCGGGAATAACAGAACTTCTGAAGATCCCTAGATGATTATTTTTATACATAATAATCAAAAATACATCCCCATCGTCAATGGATACAATTATTCGGGTAAATTCACCAACCAGAACAGACTGGGCCTGGTTCTAATACAACCACTATTTTAATCGCAGAATGCCTGTTTTGGACACTGTTTATGGTGGGAAAATAGCTCCAGAACCATCCTGGATCATTATTTTTACACAGAATAGTGAACATACATCCATCTACACATTCAACACTAATTATGGGTAGAAGCACTAACCAGAACCGACTGGGCCCGGTTCTAATACGACCACTATTTTAATCGCAAAATGCCTGTTTTGGACAATGTTTATGCTGGGAAACATTATTTTTATAGAAAATAGTGAAACTACATCTACCTACTCAATCAACACAAATTCTGGGTAAATACACCAACCAGAACCGATTGGGCCTTGTTCTAATACAACCACTATTTTTATCGCAAAATGTTTTGGACACTATTGACGGTGGGAAATATTCCCAAAACATCCCTGCGTCTTTAATTTTACACATAATAGTGAAAATGCATCCATCCACACAATTGACACTAAATCTGGGTAAAAGCGGCAACCAGAACCGACTGGGCCCGGTTCTAATACGACCACTATTTTAATCGCAAAATGCCTGTTTTGGACAATGTTTATGGTGGGAAACATTATTTTTATAGAAAATAGTGAAACTACATCCACCTACTCAACCAACACAAATTCTGGGTAAATACACCAACCAGAACCGATTGGGCCTTGTTCTAATACAACCACTATTTTTATCGCAAAATGTTTTGGACACTATTGACGGTGGGAAATATTCCCAAAACATCCCTGCATCTTTAATTTTACACATAATAGTGAAAATGCATCCATCCACACAATTGACACTAAATCTGGGTAAAAGCGGCAACCAGAACCGACTGGGCCCGGTTCTAATACGACCACTATTTTAATCGCAAAATGCCTGTTTTGGACACTTTTTGTGGTGGGAAATAGCTCCAGAACCATCCTGGATCTTTATTGTTATACAAAATAGTGAAAATACATCCACTCACACAATACACACAAATTCTGGGTAAAAGCACCTACCAAAACCGACTGGGTCTGTTTCTAAACCACCACTTGTGAATAAAGTGACCAAATGAAAGTAATTCATTCGGGCATAACAGAACTTCTGAACATCGCTAGATGATCATTTCTATACAAAATAGTCAAGTATACATCCCCATCATAATTGGACACAAGTTCCGTATACAAACACCCACCAGAACCGACTGGACCCTGTTATAATGCAACCACTATTTTGTATCGCGAAATGCATGTTTGGGACACTATTTATGGTGGGAAATAGCCCCAGAACTGTCCTGGATCTTTATTTTTAGACAGAATAGTGAAAATACACCTACCCACACAATGGATAAAGCACCAACCAGAACCGACTGGGCCTGGTTCTTAAAAACCACCACTTGTAAATAAAGTGCCCAAATTGAGGTCATTGATTCGGGCATAACAGAACTACTGAACATCCCTAGATGATTATTTTTATACAGAATAATCAAAAATACATCCTTATCAACATTCGACACAATTTCTGGGTAAAAACACCAACCAGAACCGCCTGGGCCTGGTTCTAATACAACCACTATTTTAATCGCAAAATGCCTGCTTTGGACACTGTTTATGGTGGGAAATAGCTCCAGAATCACCTGGAATGATGCCAATGAATGACTTACTTGAATTGGACGATTTTACACTATATACACAGGAACTATGTGTCTCTGACAGTGTGTTTGGCAGCAGGGGAACGTTTCAGTTTTTATTGCCTTAATGTGCTTTTCATGGCCTGATAATCACGTTTTGGCCAAGTATGATAGTTTTCATTGTAACTTAATTTCTATCACTTTGAACGATGCCAAATAAAAAACTTACTTGAATTGGACGATTTTTCACTACATACACAGTAACTGTGTCTCTGACAGTTTGTTTGGCAGCAGGGGAACTTTTCAGTTTTTATTGCCTTAATGTACTTTTCATGCCCTGAAAATCACGTTTTGGCCAAGTAGGATTGTTTTCATTATAACTTAATTTCTAGCTTGAGAATGATGCCAAATGGATAACTTACTTGAATTGGACGATTTTTCACTTTATACACAGTAACTATGTGTCTCTGACAGTTTGTTTGGCAGCAGGGGAACATGTGAGAATAGACAAAGTATCTTTGCAAATGCTTGTTCATATTGTATAAGTTTTTGTGAGTATAACAGCATCATAGTCATCCTTATGGCTGACATGTCAGCATAAACACCCAACTGTCTGACTGAATAAACAATCTTAGTCTTGTGATTGGGGTGACATGTCAGCACAAATACTCAACTGTCCGACACTGATCAATTACTTTTTGCCCTGCAAATGACTGAAATGTATCTGTCAAAAGTCCTAGTGACAACTGTCAGTTTTTCCTGTATTTGAGACACACACACTGGTCATTCGACTAGAGTTGCAGGAACATCGCGTTGAACAGGACCCTACTGTAGGAACTCTCACTGTCCACTTTGCAGTCTGGTAATAAACCAATTGGTCCGGGACCAATGAAAGTAGAACAATAATTAGCAAGGGCTTTATAGTCTTGGTCTGTTAATAGAGTCAGGGACTTAACTAAGACAAAGTCAGGGACTTTTGGTCTTTGTGTGTTCAGAGATATTGGGTTAATCACAAAGTAGAGATCACTTTCGGGTAATTTAGAAAATAATTGTTGTTTAAACTATTAAGTAGGTGATTAATATGGGTCAGAAAGCAACAAAAGGAATCGGTTTATTGTCAGAATGCAAAATGAAAATCGGAGAGTTACCGGGACGAGATATCATGGTCCAGCTTGGGCTAAGCCTAGTGGCCACCCAAAATGGCCTCCGACCCAGGGAATTACAGACCAAAAATATCTTCCACAACACCACATCTAACAGCTTCTACTCTCTCGACATTGTCGGGAATGGTTCTGCCAAGGTAGCTGAAAGTCTAAGAGATCAGTCTGAAGATATCTGCCCAGCAGCACCAGGACAGGAACAACAAACATGGCCATTACATGTCACACTGAAGTTCATGGGAGACCGGACGACAAGTGGTTAAACCAATTCTCACAGTTGCCCACTCAACGAATCATAATTAACCACGTATATGCAACTGACCTAATGGACAACCCATTGCCCCCGGACACATTGCCTATGGGGATGGATCATCATCAAAAACCCTGGATGGAGAAAAACACAACGTATATGCCGTGGTGACTCAAAAAGACAACCTCAAGACAGGACGACTCCCCGGCGACTGGTCTGCACAAGCCGCAGAAATAGTGGCACTGACAAAGGCATGTAGACTATTCCTAGAACAAGACGTGACGGTGGAAAGACACAGCCCAATCCCTGCTGAATTCCTAAGAGAAATGCAAAATCATTCCCCAGAAAAAGAGAAACTGCAATGGGAAACAGAAGGAGCCACTCAACACAAGAACGGACTCTATGCAGTAGAAAACAAGCCATGCGTGACACGATCATTGTTTGAAGTAATTGCCAAATTGAGCCATGGGAGGAGCCATGTCTCAACAGGAGGGATGATCAGTACAGTACAACAAACAATGCATGTTCCCAGAGGTCTCCAAACTTCAATTTTTTTGGCAGGAACTGTCTGAACTGCTGTAGACACAACTCTCAAGGCAATGAACGACCCAAGCATGGAACAAGGCAAACAGGAACATATCCCTTCAAGCTTCTGAACATGGATTTCATCAAACTGAACCAAAGTGCTGGACTCGTCGAACAAACCATTAGAACAGTAAAACTCCGACTCAGAAAAACCATGGAAGATACAGGAAAACGATGGCAAGAATGCCTGAGCCTGGTAGAAACGTACATGAGAATCATTCCAACAGCACAGGGATGCACACCATTTGAGGCAGTGAAAGACAGACCCTTCCACTGAACAATGTGGGAAAAAGATCTGGTGGTAGAAGAGAAAAGAGAAACAGAATCCCTCCCTAAGTGGTTATGCAAAATGTTCCAAGAAAGAAAACTGTGATGAATGCAAAATAATCTGCCGACATCTTCTCTGTCTCCCACAGAGGAGGTCCTGTCCCCAGGAGACCTGGTACTCGTCAAGGTGATAAAAAGAAAGTGCTGGTCTTCTCCACGTTGGGACGGACCTCACCGTGTGATTTTGGCCATCATCATCACCGCTCTGTGTTCAACCACATGGGGGGAACGTACCAGAACCTTGGTACACTCCCACTGGAGGAGAATGCCCCACTAGCTTGTTCAGGAAACGATCAGGGGCCCCCAGATCTGCATCCCATCAACCAAGACACCAATCGTCGTTCAAGTCCCTTTGCTCAGCCTACAGCTTACTCACTTGGGATTACACAGGACTGACTCCAGTTATTTTTATTGGTACCTACAAGCTCCCAGAGTCTGAGTGGTCTGGCCAGACACCTTGGACCAGGTCCTCCTCCATACAGGCTACAAAACCATCACATGGCCCCTTTCCAAAGAAGCTACCACCATGACCGCTAACTTCACCAAGTTAGCCACCACCATCAAAGATGGTAAACATATGCTAGACCTTACGACCAATATCCAACAAAAAGGCTGCATCAACCTATGCCTCCGACCGGACCGACCAGGAAAAGGCCCCCTCTTTACTATCACCATCCGCACTACTAGTCCAGCCATGGTCCCCAAAGTGATTGGTGTGAACCCCTTCGTACAACCATCCGCCACACGCCTACTCAAAATCCGTCCGGCAGGAACACCTAAGCCTGAGTAGATACACCTTATTCTCGCCCATGTCCAAACACAGGAAGAAAACGACTACAACCTGATGATGAGGAACAGTTGGTACAGATACACCGCACTCACAGCCCGCGCCACAACCAATGAGTTGTTATGTCTGTTCCCTCATGCCTACTGCCACAGCCCAACCACAGCTATGGTCCAACCGACAGAACGAAGAACTCGCCAACCTCACCTACAACTGTATCCTGGGTAATCTGAGAGAATCCTTCCAGCAAAGCTCGACCGCCTACATACCATGGTCGCAGTACCATTAGCAGCTACAGTCAATACCGCAACGTATGTCCAGTGCAACAACCGAACAGACTGTTATCCATCCTGTTTCAACTTCAGCGGACCGGATCCGAAGACCCCTTTGGACCAAGTTCACGTCACCAGGTGCGCCGAGATCAGACACATTCCTTCCCAATCATGGACAGTACTGGACCAAATATGATGGCTCTGCGAATGGCAAGTGTATATGATCATCCCCACCAATACAACTGGGCTCTGTGTCCCTACATCTGCATCCGACCACACGTACGTTCTAACAGCAGACTCGATTCCAACTGTCGACGCCAACCCACATCTACCCACCAGGCGTCAACGACGGAGCTTTGATTTCTTCCCCCATGATTCAGTTTGGGGCTCGGATGTCCCCCTCTAATACAAACACTGGTCAGTCTCCTCCAAAATCATGATGGCGGTATTCCCCAGGGTAGGAACAGCGAAGAACACCCTACGTCTGGAAACCATTGACTACAGATTCCAGGCCCGACACTAATCAATTACTTGTTGCCCTGCAAATGACTGAAACGTATCTGTCCAAAGTCTTAGGGACAACTGTCAGTTTTGCCTGTATTTAAGACACACTCACTGGTCATTCGACTAGAGTTGCAGTAACATCGCAGTGAACAGGAGCCCACTGTATGAACTCTCTGTCCACTTTGCAGTCTGGTCATACATATTTTCTATTTAAATTTATCTCACTCTTTCTTAGCCTGCTCCTGAAGTTGTATTTTGAGACCTAACAAACATTTCAGTTTTTTTGCCCTAATGTGCGTTTCATGCGCTGAAAATCATGTTTTGGCCAAGTATCCTAGTTTTCACTATAACTTAACCTAAACCCTAACCCTAACCCTAACTTTCATCACTTAGAATGATATCAAATGAAAAACCTACTTAATTTGGATGATTATACACTATATACACAGTAACTATGTGTCACTGACAGTTTGTTTCGCAGCGGGGGAACATTTCAGTTTTTATTGCCTTAATGTGCAATTCATGCGCTGAAAATCACGTTTTGGCCAAGTATCATAGTTTTCACTATAACTTAATTTCTAGCACTTAGAATGATGCAAAATGAAAAACTTACTTGAATTGGACAATTATACACTATATACACAGTAACTATGTGCCTCTGACAGTTTGTTTCGCAGCAGGGGAACATTTCAGTTTTAATGCCATAACGTGCGTTTCATGCGCTGAAAATCACGTTTTGGCCAAGTATCATAATTTTCACTATAACCTAATTTCTATCACTTAGAATGATGCTAAATGCAAAACTTACTTGAATTGGACGATTTTACACTATATACACAGTAACTATGTGCCTCTGACAGTTTGTTTCGCAGCAGGGGAACATTTCAGTTTTTATTGCCTTAACGTGCGTTTCATGCGCTGAAAATCACGTTTTGGCCAAGTATCATAGTTTTTACTATAACTTAATTTCTAGCACTTAGAATGATGCTAAATGCAATACTTACTTGAATTGGATGATTTTACACTATAGACACAGTAACTATGTGCCTCTGGCAGTTTGTTTCGCAGCAGGGGAACATTTCAGTTTTTATTGCCTTAACGTGCGTTTCATGCGCTGAAAATCACGTTTTGGCCAAGTATCATAGTTGTCACTATAACTTAATTTCTAGCACTTAGAATGATGCTAAATGCAATACTTACTTGAATTGGATGATTTTACACTATAGACACAGTAACTATGTGCCTCTGGCAGTTTGTTTCGCAGCAGGGGAACATTTCAGTTTTTATTGCCTTAACGTGCGTTTCATGCGCTGAAAATCACGTTTTGGCCAAGTATCATAGTTTTCACTATAACTTAATTTCTAGCACTTAGAATGATGCTAAATGCAATACTTACTTGAATTGGATGATTTTACACTATAGACACAGTAACTATGTGCCTCTGACAGTTTGTTTCGCAGCAGGGGAACATTTCAGTTTTTATTGCCTTAACGTGCGTTTCATGCGCTGAAAATCACGTTTTGGCCAAGTATCATAGTTTTCACTATAACTTAATTTCTAGCACTTAGAATGATGCTAAATGCAATACTTACTTGAATTGGATGATTTTACACTATAGACACAGTAACTATGTGCCTCTGGCAGTTTGTTTCGCAGCAGGGGAACATTTCAGTTTTTATTGCCTTAACGTGCGTTTCATGCGCTGAAAATCACGTTTTGGCCAAGTATCATAATTTTCACTATAACTTAATTTCTATCACTTAGAATGATGCCAAATGAAAAACTTACTTGAATTGGACAATAATACACTATATACACAGTAACTATGTGTCTCTGACAGTTTGTTTTGCAGCAGGGGAACATTTCAGTTTTTATTGCCTTAACGTGCGTTTCATGCGCTGAAAATCACGTTTTGGCCAAGTATCATAGTTTTCACTATAACTTAATTTCTATCACTTAGAATGATGCTAAATGCAAAACTTACTTGAATTGGACTATTTTACACTATATACACAGTTACTATGTGTCTCCGACAGTTTGTTTCGCAGCAGGGGGACATTTCAGTTTTTATTGCCTTAACGTGCGTTTCATGCGCTGAAAATCACGTTTTGGCCAAGTATCATAATTTTCACTATAACTTAATTTATATCACTTAGAATGATGCCAAATGAAAAACTTACTTGAATTGGACAATTATACACTATATACACAGTAACTATGTGTCTCTGACAGTTTGTTCCGCAGCAGGGGAACATTTCAGTTTTTATTGGCTTAACGTCCGTTTCATGCGCTGAAAATCACGTTTTGGCCAAGTATCATAGTTTTCATTATAACTTAATATCTAGCCATTAGAATGATGCCAAATGAAAAACTTATTAAATAATAAAATTTGATGATATTACACTATGTATAGAGAGACATTTGTGTCTCTGACAGTTTTACACAGTTTTACAAGTTATGACTCCAGACTCTTAATTTACATTTCTGCCTTTATGGATACATTGCATCACCACCCCTTGAGTGGATCGCTTACCTCTCACTGTCTTTCACTTACCTTCATTCAGCATGTAGGTGTCAGATCACCTTGTACCTAATGTCTATTCATATTACCTCACCCGAAGTTATTACACAGAAGGGATTGTGTTGTGTTACCCCAAGTTTAGAGTCCCAACGGATGTGGGAAACTTACAGCGTCTGTCTGCCAGAGAGCAGCAGCTGGAACCGATTGTGACCAGGGTGGCATGGGTCCCTGATCATGTCCCTGGCTCTGCTGAGGTAACGAGGGCTGGCAATGTCTTCCAGTGAGGGCAGAGTAGCCGACGTTCTTCTGCGTAGTTTTGATACCTTTCTAAATAGCCTTTTTGTCTGCTGCCGTTCTTCCCGCGTACCACCAAATGTGCTTTTTATGTGCTGATAAGCACGTTTTGGTCGAATATGAAAGTTTTCAAGTGTGCACTTGACACTAGATGACCTGGAGAGTGACAGTTACTCCTGAAGTTGAACCTCTTTTCATCGCACAATACAAGGAAAAAATTGCAAACCCTGTTAGCCAGCCTTTCTTATATTTCTCGAGGCGAACAAACAATTGCAAGGCCAACTAGTTAGTCTTTCTTACATTCCACCATCTTTTAATTCAATTGTAAAACCAGTTTGGCTAGTCTACCTTGCATTCTACGATCTTAAAAAACAAAGTTAAACCAGTATGACCACATGGTGCGACAAGAATAAACAATTATTAAGCCAGTTAGCCAGTCCATCCCACAATTCCCTCCTTTTGTGTCTGTGAAAATATCGAAATATTGAAGTGGCTGTTTCCATGAGCCAGAGAAGAACCAGTCAAGCCATCCTCGTTGTGGAACCGGATCTCCGGTCACAGCTCTCTGCATGTTCCTAATAGCCTGCAGGGCATCATGGACCGAGCAGGACATGCCGGCAGGGATGAAGGGGCAGCACGAGTCTCCCACCATGAAACACACACAGCCCCGCTGGGTGGCCACTCCGTCAAGAGCAGGGCAGCCCTGGAAAATCACCTGGGCCATAGCGGCTACCCAGCCTGACTGATGCGCCGACACAGGCCCGGAACCTGCCTTCAATGGTCTTCAAATGCAGGGCGTTCCTTGCCGCTCCCACTCAAGGGAACTGAGCCATTACGATTTTGGATGAGACTGACCAGTATTTGTGTTTGAGGGACACATCCGAGCCACACACTGGATCATGGTCGTGAGCTCCGTCAATAATGTGCCCAAATGGAGGTCATTGATTCGGGAATAACAGAACTTCTGAAGATCCCTAGATGATTATTTTTATACATAATAATCAAAAATACATCCCCATCGTCAATGGATACAATTATTCGGGTAAATTCACCAACCAGAACAGACTGGGCCTGGTTCTAATACAACCACTATTTTAATCGCAGAATGCCTGTTTTGGACACTGTTTATGGTGGGAAAATAGCTCCAGAACCATCCTGGATCATTATTTTTACACAGAATAGTGAACATACATCCATCTACACATTCAACACTAATTATGGGTAGAAGCACTAACCAGAACCGACTGGGCCCGGTTCAAATACGACCACTATTTTAATCGCAAAATGCCTGTTTTGGACAATGTTTATGGTGGGAAACATTATTTTTATAGAAAATAGTGAAACTACATCCACCTACTCAACCAACACAAATTCTGGGTAAATACACCAACCAGAACCGATTGGGCCTTGTTCTAATACAACCACTATTTTTATCGCAAAATGTTTTGGACACTATTGACGGTGGGAAATATTCCCAAAACATCCCTGCATCTTTAATTTTACACATAATAGTGAAAATGCATCCATCCACACAATTGACACTAAATCTGGGTAAAAGCGGCAACCAGAACCGACTGGGCCCGGTTCTAATACGACCACTATTTTAATCGCAAAATGCCTGTTTTGGACACTTTTTGTGGTGGGAAATAGCTCCAGAACCATCCTGGATCTTTATTGTTATACAAAATAGTGAAAATACATCCACTCACACAATACACACAAATTCTGGGTAAAAGCACCTACCAAAACCGACTGGGCCTGTTTCTAAACCACCACTTGTGAATAAAGTGACCAAATGAAAGTAATTCATTCGGGCATAACAGAACTTCTGAACATCGCTAGATGATCATTTCTATACAAAATAGTCAAGTATACATCCCCATCATAATTGGACACAAGTTCCGTATACAAACACCCACCAGAACCGACTGGACCCTGTTATAATGCAACCACTATTTTGTATCGCGAAATGCATGTTTGGGACACTATTTATGGTGGGAAATAGCCCCAGAACTGTCCTGGATCTTTATTTTTAGACAGAATAGTGAAAATACACCTACCCACACAATGGATAAAGCACCAACCAGAACCGACTGGGCCTGGTTCTTAAAAAACACCACTTGTAAATAAAGTGCCCAAATTGAGGTCATTGATTCGGGCATAACAGAACTACTGAACATCCCTAGATGATTATTTTTATACAGAATAATCAAAAATACATCCTTATCAACATTCGACACAATTTCTGGGTAAAAACACCAACCAGAACCGCCTGGGCCTGGTTCTAATACAACCACTATTTTAATCGCAAAATGCCTGCTTTGGACACTGTTTATGGTGGGAAATAGCTCCAGAATCACCTGGAATGATGCCAATGAATGACTTACTTGAATTGGACGATTTTACACTATATACACAGGAACTATGTGTCTCTGACAGTGTGTTTGGCAGCAGGGGAACGTTTCAGTTTTTATTGCCTTAATGTGCTTTTCATGGCCTGATAATCACGTTTTGGCCAAGTATGATAGTTTTCATTGTAACTTAATTTCTATCACTTTGAACGATGCCAAATAAAAAACTTACTTGAATTGGACGATTTTTCACTACATACACAGTAACTGTGTCTCTGACAGTTTGTTTGGCAGCAGGGGAACTTTTCAGTTTTTATTGCCTTAATGTACTTTTCATGCCCTGAAAATCACGTTTTGGCCAAGTAGGATTGTTTTCATTATAACTTAATTTCTAGCTTGAGAATGATGCCAAATGGATAACTTACTTGAATTGGACGATTTTTCACTTTATACACAGTAACTATGTGTCTCTGACAGTTTGTTTGGCAGCAGGGGAACATGTGAGAATAGACAAAGTATCTTTGCAAATGCTTGTTCATATTGTATAAGTTTTTGTGAGTATAACAGCATCATAGTCATCCTTATGGCTGACATGTCAGCATAAACACCCAACTGTCTGACTGAATAAACAATCTTAGTCTTGTGATTGGGGTGACATGTCAGCACAAATACTCAACTGTCCGACACTGATCAATTACTTTTTGCCCTGCAAATGACTGAAATGTATCTGTCAAAAGTCCTAGTGACAACTGTCAGTTTTTCCTGTATTTGAGACACACACACTGGTCATTCGACTAGAGTTGCAGGAACATCGCGTTGAACAGGACCCTACTGTAGGAACTCTCACTGTCCACTTTGCAGTCTGGTAATAAACCAATTGGTCCGGGACCAATGAAAGTAGAACAATAATTAGCAAGGGCTTTATAGTCTTGGTCTGTTAATAGAGTCAGGGACTTAACTAAGACAAAGTCAGGGACTTTTGGTCTTTGTGTGTTCAGAGATATTGGGTTAATCACAAAGTAGAGATCACTTTCGGGTAATTTAGAAAATAATTGTTGTTTAAACTATTAAGTAGGTGATTAATATGGGTCAGAAAGCAACAAAAGGAATCGGTTTATTGTCAGAATGCAAAATGAAAATCGGAGAGTTACCGGGACGAGATATCATGGTCCAGCTTGGGCTAAGCCTAGTGGCCACCCAAAATGGCCTCCGACCCAGGGAATTACAGACCAAAAATATCTTCCACAACACCACATCTAACAGCTTCTACTCTCTCGACATTGTCGGGAATGGTTCTGCCAAGGTAGCTGAAAGTCTAAGAGATCAGTCTGAAGATATCTGCCCAGCAGCACCAGGACAGGAACAACAAACATGGCCATTACATGTCACACTGAAGTTCATGGGAGACCGGACGACAAGTGGTTAAACCAATTCTCACAGTTGCCCACTCAACGAATCATAATTAACCACGTATATGCAACTGACCTAATGGACAACCCATTGCCCCCGGACACATTGCCTATGGGGATGGATCATCATCAAAAACCCTGGATGGAGAAAAACACAACGTATATGCCGTGGTGACTCAAAAAGACAACCTCAAGACAGGACGACTCCCCGGCGACTGGTCTGCACAAGCCGCAGAAATAGTGGCACTGACAGAGGCATGTAGACTATTCCTAGAACAAGACGTGACGGTGGAAAGACACAGCCCAATCCCTGCTGAATTCCTAAGAGAAATGCAAAATCATTCCCCAGAAAAAGAGAAACTGCAATGGGAAACAGAAGGAGCCACTCAACACAAGAACGGACTCTATGCAGTAGAAAACAAGCCATGCGTGACACGATCATTGTTTGAAGTAATTGCCAAATTGAGCCATGGGAGGAGCCATGTCTCAACAGGAGGGATGATCAGTACAGTACAACAAACAATGCATGTTCCCAGAGGTCTCCAAACTTACCTCAATTATTTTGCAGAAACTGTCTAAACTGCTGTAGACACAACTCTCAAGGCAATAAACTACCCAAGCATGGAACAAGGCAAACAGGAACATATCCCTTCGAGCTTCTGAACATGGATTTCATCAAACTGAACCAAAGTGCTGGACTCGTCGAACAAACCATTAGAACAGTAAAACTCCGACTCAGAAAAACCATGGAAGATACAGGAAAACCATGGCAAGAATGCCTGAGCCTGGTAGAAACGTACATGAGAATCATTCCAACAGCACAGGGATGCACACCATTTGAGGCAGTGAAAGACAGAATCTTCCACTAACAATGTGGGAAAAAGATCTGGTGGTAAAAGAGAAAGGAGAAACAGAATCCCTCAATAAGTGGTTATGCAAAATGTTCCAAGAAAGAACTGTGATGAATGCAAAATAATCTGCCGACATCTTCTCTGTCTCCCACAGAGGAGGTCCTGTCCCCAGGAGACCTGGTACTCGTCAAGGTGATAAAAAGAAAGTGCTGGTCTTCTCCACGTTGGGACGGACCTCACTGTGTGATTTTGGCCATCATCATCACCGCTCTGTGTTCAACCACATGGGGGGAACGTACCAGAACCTTGGTACACTCCCACTGGAGGAGAATGCCCCACTAGCTTGTTCAGGAAACGATCAGGGGCCCCCAGATCTGCATCCCATCAACCAAGACACCAATCGTCGTTCAAGTCCCTTTGCTCAGCCTACAGCTTACTCACTTGGGATTACACAGGACTGACTCCAGTTATTTTTATTGGTACCTACAAGCTCCCAGAGTCTGAGTGGTCTGGCCAGACACCTTGGACCAGGTCCTCCTCCAAACAGGCTACAAAACCATCACATGGCCCCTTTCCAAAGAAGCTACCACCATGACCGCTAACTTCACCAAGTTAGCCACCACCATCAAAGATGGTAAACATATGCTAGACCTTACGACCAATATCCAACAAAAAGGCTGCATCAACCTATGCCTCCGACCGGACCGACCAGGAAAAGGCCCCCTCTTTACTATCACCATCCGCACTACTAGTCCAGCCATGGTCCCCAAAGTGATTGGTGTGAACCCCTTCGTACAACCATCCGCCACACGCCTACTCAAAATCCGTCCGGCAGGAACACCTAAGCCTGAGTAGATACACCTTATTCTCGCCCATGTCCAAACACAGGAAGAAAACGACTACAACCTGATGATGAGGAACAGTTGGTACAGATACACCGCACTCACAGCCCGCGCCACAACCAATGAGTTGTTATGTCTGTTCCCTCATGCCTACTGCCACAGCCCAACCACAGCTATGGTCCAACCGACAGAACGAAGAACTCGCCAACCTCACCTACAACTGTATCCTGGGTAATCTGAGAGAATCCTTCCAGCAAAGCTCGACCGCCTACATACCATGGTCGCAGTACCATTAGCAGCTACAGTCAATACCGCAACGTATGTCCAGTGCAACAACCGAACAGACTGTTATCCATCCTGTTTCAACTTCAGCGGACCGGATCCGAAGACCCCTTTGGACCAAGTTCACGTCACCAGGTGCGCCGAGATCAGACACATTACTTCCCAATCATGGACAGTACTGGACCAAATATGATGGCTCTGCGAATGGCAAGTGTATATGATCATCCCCACCAATACAACTGGGCTCTGTGTCCCTACATCTGCATCCGACCACACGTACGTTCTAACAGCAGACTCGATTCCAACTGTCGACGCCAACCCACATCTACCCACCAGGCGTCAACGACGGAGCTTTGATTTCTTCCCCCATGATTCAGTTTGGGGCTCGGATGTCCCCCTCTAATACAAACACTGGTCAGTCTCCTCCAAAATCATGATGGCGGTATTCCCCAGGGTAGGAACAGCGAAGAACACCCTACGTCTGGAAACCATTGACTACAGATTCCAGGCCCGACACTAATCAATTACTTGTTGCCCTGCAAATGACTGAAACGTATCTGTCCAAAGTCTTAGGGACAACTGTCAGTTTTGCCTGTATTTAAGACACACTCACTGGTCATTCGACTAGAGTTGCAGTAACATCGCAGTGAACAGGAGCCCACTGTATGAACTCTCTGTCCACTTTGCAGTCTGGTCATACATATTTTCTATTTAAATTTATCTCACTCTTTCTTAGCCTGCTCCTGAAGTTGTATTTTGAGACCTAACAAACATTTCAGTTTTTTTGCCCTAATGTGCGTTTCATGCGCTGAAAATCATGTTTTGGCCAAGTATCCTAGTTTTCACTATAACTTAACCTAAACCCTAACCCTAACCCTAACTTTCATCACTTAGAATGATATCAAATGAAAAACCTACTTAATTTGGATGATTATACACTATATACACAGTAACTATGTTTCACTGACAGTTTGTTTCGCAGCGGGGGAACATTTCAGTTTTTATTGCCTTAATGTGCAATTCATGCGCTGAAAATCACGTTTTGGCCAAGTATCATAGTTTTCACTATAACTTAATTTCTAGCACTTAGAATGATGCAAAATGAAAAACTTACTTGAATTGGACAATTATACACTATATACACAGTAACTATGTGCCTCTGACAGTTTGTTTCGCAGCAGGGGAACATTTCAGTTTTAATGCCTTAACGTGCGTTTCATGCGCTGAAAATCACGTTTTGGCCAAGTATCATAATTTTCACTATAACCTAATTTCTATCACTTAGAATGATGCTAAATGCAAAACTTACTTGAATTGGACGATTTTACACTATATACACAGTAACTATGTGCCTCTGACAGTTTGTTTCGCAGCAGGGGAACATTTCAGTTTTTATTGCCTTAACGTGCGTTTCATGCGCTGAAAATCACGTTTTGGCCAAGTATCATAGTTTTTACTATAACTTAATTTCTAGCACTTAGAATGATGCTAAATGCAATACTTACTTGAATTGGATGATTTTACACTATAGACACAGTAACTATGTGCCTCTGGCAGTTTGTTTCGCAGCAGGGGAACATTTCAGTTTTTATTGCCTTAACGTGCGTTTCATGCGCTGAAAATCACGTTTTGGCCAAGTATCATAGTTTTCACTATAACTTAATTTCTAGCACTTAGAATGATGCTAAATGCAATAGTTACTTGAATTGGATGATTTTACACTATAGACACAGTAACTATGTGCCTCTGGCAGTTTGTTTCGCAGCAGGGGAACATTTCAGTTTTTATTGCCTTAACGTGCGTTTCATGCGCTGAAAATCACGTTTTGGCCAAGTATCATAGTTTTCACTATAACTTAATTTCTAGCACTTAGAATGATGCTAAATGCAATACTTACTTGAATTGGATGATTTTACACTATAGACACAGTAACTATGTGCCTCTGACAGTTTGTTTCGCAGCAGGGGAACATTTCAGTTTTTATTGCCTTAACGTGCGTTTCATGCGCTGAAAATCACGTTTTGGCCAAGTATCATAGTTTTCACTATAACTTAATTTCTAGCACTTAGAATGATGCTAAATGCAATACTTACTTGAATTGGATGATTTTACACTATAGACACAGTAACTATGTGCCTCTGGCAGTTTGTTTCGCAGCAGGGGAACATTTCAGTTTTTATTGCCTTAACGTGCGTTTCATGCGCTGAAAATCACGTTTTGGCCAAGTATCATAATTTTCACTATAACTTAATTTCTATCACTTAGAATGATGCCAAATGAAAAACTTACTTGAATTGGACAATAATACACTATATACACAGTAACTATGTGTCTCTGACAGTTTGTTTTGCAGCAGGGGAACATTTCAGTTTTTATTGCCTTAACGTGCGTTTCATGCGCTGAAAATCACGTTTTGGCCAAGTATCATAGTTTTCACTATAACTTAATTTCTATCACTTAGAATGATGCTAAATGCAAAACTTACTTGAATTGGACTATTTTACACTATATACACAGTAACTATGTGTCTCCGACAGTTTGTTTCGCAGCAGGGGGACATTTCAGTTTTTATTGCCTTAACGTGCGTTTCATGCGCTGAAAATCACGTTTTGGCCAAGTATCATAATTTTCACTATAACTTAATTTATATCACTTAGAATGATGCCAAATGAAAAACTTACTTGAATTGGACAATTATACACTATATACACAGTAACTATGTGTCTCTGACAGTTTGTTCCGCAGCAGGGGAACATTTCAGTTTTTATTGGCTTAACGTCCGTTTCATGCGCTGAAAATCACGTTTTGGCCAAGTATCATAGTTTTCATTATAACTTAATATCTAGCCATTAGAATGATGCCAAATGAAAAACTTATTAAATAATAAAATTTGATGATATTACACTATGTATAGAGAGACATTTGTGTCTCTGACAGTTTTACACAGTTTTACAAGTTATGACTCCAGACTCTTAATTTACATTTCTGCCTTTATGGATACATTGCATCACCACCCCTTGAGTGGATCGCTTACCTCTCACTGTCTTTCACTTACCTTCATTCAGCATGTAGGTGTCAGATCACCTTGTACCTAATGTCTATTCATATTACCTCACCCGAAGTTATTACACAGAAGGGATTGTGTTGTGTTACCCCAAGTTTAGAGTCCCAACGGATGTGGGAAACTTACAGCGTCTGTCTGCCAGAGAGCAGCAGCTGGAACCGATTGTGACCAGGGTGGCATGGGTCCCTGATCATGTCCCTGGCTCTGCTGAGGTAACGAGGGCTGGCAATGTCTTCCAGTGAGGGCAGAGTAGCCGACGTTCTTCTGCGTAGTTTTGATACCTTTCTAAATAGCCTTTTTGTCTGCTGCCGTTCTTCCCGCGTACCACCAAATGTGCTTTTTATGTGCTGATAAGCACGTTTTGGTCGAATATGAAAGTTTTCAAGTGTGCACTTGACACTAGATGACCTGGAGAGTGACAGTTACTCCTGAAGTTGAACCTCTTTTCATCGCACAATACAAGGAAAAAATTGCAAACCCTGTTAGCCAGCCTTTCTTATATTTCTCGAGGCGAACAAACAATTGCAAGGCCAACTAGTTAGTCTTTCTTACATTCCACCATCTTTTAATTCAATTGTAAAACCAGTTTGGCTAGTCTACCTTGCATTCTACGATCTTAAAAAACAAAGTTAAACCAGTATGACCACATGGTGCGACAAGAATAAACAATTATTAAGCCAGTTAGCCAGTCCATCCCACAATTCCCTCCTTTTGTGTTTGTGAAAATATCGAAATATTGAAGTGGCTGTTTCCATGAGCCAGAGAAGAACCAGTCAAGCCATCCTCGTTGTGGAACCGGATCTCCGGTCACAGCTCTCTGCATGTTCCTAATAGCCTGCAGGGCATCATGGACCGAGCAGGACATGCCGGCAGGGATGAAGGGGCAGCACGAGTCTCCCACCATGAAACACACACAGCCCCGCTGGGTGGCCACTCCGTCAAGAGCAGGGCAGCCCTGGAAAATCACCTGGGCCATAGCGGCTACCCAGCCTGACTGATGCGCCGACACAGGCCCGGAACCTGCCTTCAATGGTCTTCAAATGCAGGGCGTTCCTTGCCGCTCCCACTCAAGGGAACTGAGCCATTACGATTTTGGATGAGACTGACCAGTATTTGTGTTTGAGGGACACATCCGAGCCACACACTGGATCATGGTCGTGAGCTCCGTCAATAATGTGCCCAAATGGAGGTCATTGATTCGGGAATAACAGAACTTCTGAAGATCCCTAGATGATTATTTTTATACATAATAATCAAAAATACATCCCCATCGTCAATGGATACAATTATTCGGGTAAATTCACCAACCAGAACAGACTGGGCCTGGTTCTAATACAACCACTATTTTAATCGCAGAATGCCTGTTTTGGACACTGTTTATGGTGGGAAAATAGCTCCAGAACCATCCTGGATCATTATTTTTACACAGAATAGTGAACATACATCCATCTACCCATTCAACACTAATTATGGGTAGAAGCACTAACCAGAACCGACTGGGCCCGGTTCTAATACGACCACTATTTTAATCGCAAAATGCCTGTTTTGGACAATGTTTATGGTGGGAAACATTATTTTTATAGAAAATAGTGAAACTACATCCACCTACTCAACCAACACAAATTCTGGGTAAATACACCAACCAGAACCGATTGGGCCTTGTTCTAATACAACCACTATTTTTATCGCAAAATGTTTTGGACACTATTGACGGTGGGAAATATTCCCAAAACATCCCTGCATCTTTAATTTTACACATAATAGTGAAAATGCATCCATCCACACAATTGACACTAAATCTGGGTAAAAGCGGCAACCAGAACCGACTGGGCCCGGTTCTAATACGACCACTATTTTAATCGCAAAATGCCTGTTTTGGACACTTTTTGTGGTGGGAAATAGCTCCAGAACCATCCTGGATCTTTATTGTTATACAAAATAGTGAAAATACATCCACTCACACAATACACACAAATTCTGGGTAAAAGCACCTACCAAAATCGACTGGGCCTGTTTCTAAACCACCACTTGTGAATAAAGTGACCAAATGAAAGTAATTCATTCGGGCATAACAGAACTTCTGAACATCGCTAGATGATCATTTCTATACAAAATAGTCAAGTATACATCCCCATCATAATTGGACACAAGTTCCGTATACAAACACCCACCAGAACCGACTGGACCCTGTTATAATGCAACCACTATTTTGTATCGCGAAATGCATGTTTGGGACACTATTTATGGTGGGAAATAGCCCCAGAACTGTCCTGGATCTTTATTTTTAGACAGAATAGTGAAAATACACCTACCCACACAATGGATAAAGCACCAACCAGAACCGACTGGGCCTGGTTCTTAAAAACCACCACTTGTAAATAAAGTGCCCAAATTGAGGTCATTGATTCGGGCATAACAGAACTACTGAACATCCCTAGATGATTATTTTTATACAGAATAATCAAAAATACATCCTTATCAACATTCGACACAATTTCTGGGTAAAAACACCAACCAGAACCGCCTGGGCCTGGTTCTAATACAACCACTATTTTAATCGCAAAATGCCTGCTTTGGACACTGTTTATGGTGGGAAATAGCTCCAGAATCACCTGGAATGATGCCAATGAATGACTTACTTGAATTGGACGATTTTACACTATATACACAGGAACTATGTGTCTCTGACAGTGTGTTTGGCAGCAGGGGAACGTTTCAGTTTTTATTGCCTTAATGTGCTTTTCATGGCCTGATAATCACGTTTTGGCCAAGTATGATAGTTTTCATTGTAACTTAATTTCTATCACTTTGAACGATGCCAAATAAAAAACTTACTTGAATTGGACGATTTTTCACTACATACACAGTAACTGTGTCTCTGACAGTTTGTTTGGCAGCAGGGGAACTTTTCAGTTTTTATTGCCTTAATGTACTTTTCATGCCCTGAAAATCACGTTTTGGCCAAGTAGGATTGTTTTCATTATAACTTAATTTCTAGCTTGAGAATGATGCCAAATGGATAACTTACTTGAATTGGACGATTTTTCACTTTATACACAGTAACTATGTGTCTCTGACAGTTTGTTTGGCAGCAGGGGAACATGTGAGAATAGACAAAGTATCTTTGCAAATGCTTGTTCATATTGTATAAGTTTTTGTGAGTATAACAGCATCATAGTCATCCTTATGGCTGACATGTCAGCATAAACACCCAACTGTCTGACTGAATAAACAATCTTAGTCTTGTGATTGGGGTGACATGTCAGCACAAATACTCAACTGTCCGACACTGATCAATTACTTTTTGCCCTGCAAATGACTGAAATGTATCTGTCAAAAGTCCTAGTGACAACTGTCAGTTTTTCCTGTATTTGAGACACACACACTGGTCATTCGACTAGAGTTGCAGGAACATCGCGTTGAACAGGACCCTACTGTAGGAACTCTCACTGTCCACTTTGCAGTCTGGTAATAAACCAATTGGTCCGGGACCAATGAAAGTAGAACAATAATTAGCAAGGGCTTTATAGTCTTGGTCTGTTAATAGAGTCAGGGACTTAACTAAGACAAAGTCAGGGACTTTTGGTCTTTGTGTGTTCAGAGATATTGGGTTAATCACAAAGTAGAGATCACTTTCGGGTAATTTAGAAAATAATTGTTGTTTAAACTATTAAGTAGGTGATTAATATGGGTCAGAAAGCAACAAAAGGAATCGGTTTATTGTCAGAATGCAAAATGAAAATCGGAGAGTTACCGGGACGAGATATCATGGTCCAGCTTGGGCTAAGCCTAGTGGCCACCCAAAATGGCCTCCGACCCAGGGAATTACAGACCAAAAATATCTTCCACAACACCACATCTAACAGCTTCTACTCTCTCGACATTGTCGGGAATGGTTCTGCCAAGGTAGCTGAAAGTCTAAGAGATCAGTCTGAAGATATCTGCCCAGCAGCACCAGGACAGGAACAACAAACATGGCCATTACATGTCACACTGAAGTTCATGGGAGACCGGACGACAAGTGGTTAAACCAATTCTCACAGTTGCCCACTCAACGAATCATAATTAACCACGTATATGCAACTGACCTAATGGACAACCCATTGCCCCCGGACACATTGCCTATGGGGATGGATCATCATCAAAAACCCTGGATGGAGAAAAACACAACGTATATGCCGTGGTGACTCAAAAAGACAACCTCAAGACAGGACGACTCCCCGGCGACTGGTCTGCACAAGCCGCAGAAATAGTGGCACTGACAGAGGCATGTAGACTATTCCTAGAACAAGACGTGACGGTGGAAAGACACAGCCCAATCCCTGCTGAATTCCTAAGAGAAATGCAAAATCATTCCCCAGAAAAAGAGAAACTGCAATGGGAAACAGAAGGAGCCACTCAACACAAGAACGGACTCTATGCAGTAGAAAACAAGCCATGCGTGACACGATCATTGTTTGAAGTAATTGCCAAATTGAGCCATGGGAGGAGCCATGTCTCAACAGGAGGGATGATCAGTACAGTACAACAAACAAGGCATGTTCCCAGAGGTCTCCAAACTTCAATTTTTTTGGCAGGAACTGTCTGAACTGCTGTAGACACAACTCTCAAGGCAATGAACGACCCAAGCATGGAACAAGGCAAACAGAAACATATCCCTTCGAGCTTCTGAACATGGATTTCATCAAACTGAACCAAAGTGCTGGACTCGTCGAACAAACCATTAGAACAGTAAAACTCAGACTCAGAAAAACCATGGAAGATACAGGAAAACGATGGCAAGAATGCCTGAGCCTGGTAGAAACGTACATGAGAATCATTCCAACAGCACAGGGATGCACACCATTTGAGGCAGTGAAAGACAGACCCTTCCACTGAACAATGTGGGAAAAAGATCTGGTGGTAGAAGAGAAAAGAGAAACAGAATCCCTCACTAAGTGGTTATGCAAAATGTTCCAAGAAAGAAAACTGTGATGAATGCAAAATAATCTGCCGACATCTTCTCTGTCTCCCACAGAGGAGGTCCTGTCCCCAGGAGACCTGGTACTCGTCAAGGTGATAAAAAGAAAGTGCTGGTCTTCTCCACGTTGGGACGGACCTCACCGTGTGATTTTGGCCATCATCATCACCGCTCTGTGTTCAACCACATGGGGGGAACGTACCAGAACCTTGGTACACTCCCACTGGAGGAGAATGCCCCACTAGCTTGTTCAGGAAACGATCAGGGGCCCCCAGATCTGCATCCCATCAACCAAGACACCAATCGTCGTTCAAGTCCCTTTGCTCAGCTTACAGCTTACTCACTTGGGATTACACAGGACTGACTCGTTATTTTTATACCTAACTTTCATCACTTAGAAAGATATCAAATGAAAAACCTACCTAATTTGGATGATTATACACTATATACACAGTAACTATGTGTCACTGACAGTTTGTTTCGCAGCGGGGGAACATTTCAGTTTTTATTGCCTTAACGTGCGTTTCATGCGCTGAAAATCACGTTTTGGCCAAGTATCATAGTTTTCACTATAACTTAATTTCTAGCACTTAGAATGATGCTAAATGCAATACTTACTTGAATTGGATGATTTTACACTATAGCCACAGTAACTATGTGCCTCTGGCAGTTAGTTTCGCAGCAGGGGAACATTTCAGTTTTTATTGCCTTAACGTGCGTTTCATGCGCTGAAAATCACGTTTTGGCCAAGTATCATAATTTTCACTATAACTTAATTTCTATCACTTAGAATGATGCCAAATGAAAAACTTACTTGAATTGGACAATAATACACTATATACACAGTAACTATGTGTCTCTGACAGTTTGTTTCGCAGCAGGGGAACATTTCAGTTTTTATTGCCTTAACGTGCGTTTCATGCGCTGAATTTACGTTTTGGCCAAGTATCATAGTTTTCACTATAACTTAATTTCTATCACTTAGAATGATGCTAAATGCAAAACTTACTTGAATTGGACTATTTTACACTATATACACAGTAACTATGTGTCTCTGACAGTTTGTTTCGCAGCAGGGGGACATTTCAGTTTTTATTGCTAACGTGCGTTTCATGCGCTGAAAATCATGTTTTGGCCGAGTATGATAGTTTTCACTATAACTTAATTTCTATCACTTAGAATGATGCTAAATGAAAAACTTACTTGAATTGGACGATAATACACTATATACACAGTAACTATATGTCTCTGACAGTTTGTTTCGCAGCAGGGGAATATTTCAGTTTTTATTGCCTTAACGTGCGTTTCATGCGCTGAAAATCACGTTTTGGCCAAGTATCATAATTTTCACTATAACTTAATTTATATCACTTAGAATGATGCCAAATGAAAAACTTACTTGAATTGGACAATTATACACTATATACACAGTAACTATGTGTCTCTGACAGTTTGTTTCGCAGCAGGGGAACATTTCAGTTTTTATTGGCTTAACGTGCGTTTCATGCGCTGAAAATCACGTTTTGGCCAAGTATCATAGTTTTCATTATAACTTAATATCTAGCCATTAGAATGATGCCAAATGAAAAACTTATTAAATTATAAAATTTGATGATATTACACTATGTCATTTGTGTCTCTGACATTTTTACACAGTTTTACAAGTTTTGACTCCAGACTCTTAATTTACAATTCTGCCTTTATGGATACATTGCATCACCACCCCTTGAGTGGATCTCTTACCTCTCACTGTCTTTCACTTACCTTCATTCAGCATGTAGGTGTCAGATCACCTTGTACCTAATGTCTATTCATATTACCTCACCCGAAGTTATTACACAGAAGGGATTGTGTTGTGTTACCCCAAGTTTAGAGTCCCAACGGATGTGGGAAACTTACAGCGTCTGTCTGCCAGAGAGCAGCAGCTGGAACCGATTGTGACCAGGGTGGCATGGGTCCCTGATCATGTCCCTGGCTCTGCTGAGGTAACGAGGGCTGGCAATGTCTTCTGGTGAGGGCAGAGTAGCCGACAATCTTCTGCGTAGTGGTGATACCTTTCTAAATAGCCTTTTTGTCTGCTGCCGTTCTTCCCGCGTACCACCAAATGTGCTTTTTATGTGCTTATAAGCACGTTTTGGTCGAATATGAAAGTTTTCAAGTGTGCACTTGACCCTAGATGACCTGGAGAGTGACAGTTACTCCTGAAGTTGAACCTCTTTTCATCGCACAATACAAGGAAAAAATTGCAAACCCTGTTAGCCAGCCTTTCTTATATTTCTCGAGGCGAACAAACAATTGCAAGGCCAACTAGTTAGTCTTTCTTACATTCCACCATCTTTTAATTCAATTGTAAAACCAGTTTGGCTAGTCTACCTTGCATTCTACGATCTTAAAAAACAAAGTTAAACCAGTATGACCACATGGTGCGACAAGAATAAACAATTATTAAGGCAGTTAGCCAGTCCATCCCACAATTCCCTCCTTTTGTGTCTGTGAAAATATTGAAATATTGAAGTGGCTGTTTCCATGAGCCAGAGAAGAACCAGTCAAGCCATCCTCGTTGTGGAACCGGATCTCCGGTCACAGCTCTCTGCATGTTCCTAATAGCCTGCAGGGCATCATGGACCGAGCAGGACATGCCGGCAGGGATGAAGGGGCAGCACGAGTCTCCCACCTTGAAACACACACAGCCCCGCTGGGTGGCCACTCCGTCAAGAGCAGGGCAGCCCTGGAAAATCACCTGGGCCATAGCGGCTACCCAGCCTGACTGATGCGCCGACACAGCCCCGGAACCTGCCTTCAATGGTCTTCAAATGCAGGGCGTTCCTTGCCGCTCCCACTCAAGGGAACTGAACCATTAGGATTTTGGATGAGACTGACCAGTATTTGTGTTTGAGGGACACATCCGAGCCACACACTGGATCATGGTCGTGAGCTCCGTCAATAATGTGCCCAAATGGAGGTCATTGATTCGGGAATAACAGAACTTCTGAAGATCCCTAGATGATTATTTTTATACATAATAATAAAAAATACATCCCCATCGTCAATGGATACAATTTTTCGGGTAAATTCACCAACCAGAACAGACTGGGCCTGGTTCTAATACAACCACTATTTTAATCGCAGAATGCCTGTTTTGGACACTGTTTATGGTGGGAAAATAGCTCCAGAACCATCCTGGATCATTATTTTTACACAGAATAGTGAAAATACATCCATCTACACATTCAACACTAATTATGGGTAGAAGCACCAACCAGAACCGACTGGGCCTGGTTCTAATACGACCTCTTTTTTAATCGCAAAATGCCTGTTTTGGACAATGTTTATGGTGGGAAACATTATTTTTATAGAAAATAGTGAAACTACATCCACCCACTCAATCAACACAAATTCTGGGTAAATACACCAACCAGAACCGATTGGGCCTTGTTCTAATACAACCACTATTTTTATCGCAAAATGTTTTGGACACTATTGACGGTGTGAAATATTCCCAGAACATCCCTGCATCTTTAATTTTACACATAATAGTGAAAATGCATCCATCCACACAATTGACACTAAATCTGGGTAAAAGCGGCAACCAGAACCGACTGGGCCCGGTTCTAATACGACCACTATTTTAATCGCAAAATGCCTGTTTTGGACAATGTTTATGGTGGGAAACATTATTTTTATAGAAAATAGTGAAACTACATCCACCTACTCAACCAACACAAATTCTGGGTATATACACCAACCAGAACCGATTGGGCCTTGTTCTAATACAACCACTATTTTTATCGCAAAATGTTTTGGACACTATTGACGGTGGGAAATATTCCCAAAACATCCCTACATCTTTAATTTTACACATAATAGTGAAAATGCATCCATCCACACAATTGACACTAAATCTTGGTAAAAGCGGCAACCAGAACCGACTGGTCCCGGTTCTAATTCAACAACCATGCAAAATTAAGATCCATTGGAGGTTTTTTATTCTTGTATAAAAAAAGCCCCAAAACATCCCTGCATGATTATTGTTAAACAGAATAGTAAAATATACATCCCAATCATCTTTGGACACAAGTTTCAGATATAAACAGCAACCAGACCCGACTGGACCCAGTTATAATGCAACTACTATTTTTTATCGCAAAATGCATGTTTTGGAGAAAATTTATGCTGGGAAATAGCCCTAGAACCATCCTGGATCTTTAATTTTAGACAGAATTGTGAAAATACATCCACCTACACAATCAATACTAACTCTGGGTATAAGACCCAACCAGAACCGACTGGGCTTGGTTCTAATACAACCACCATGCAAAATAAAGTGCCCAAATGGAGGTCATTTATTCGGGCATAAAATAACTTCTGAACATCCCTAGATGATGATTTTTATACAGAATAGTGAAAAATACAACCCCATTCCGATCGGACACAAGTTACGGGTGTATACACAAACCAGAACCGACTGAGCCTGGTTCTAATACAACCACTATGCAAAATAAAGTCCCCAAAGGGAGGTCATTGATTCGGGCATAAAAGAACTTCTGAAAATCCCTAGATGAATATTTTTATAGAGAATAGTCAAAAATACATCCCCATTATCATTTGACACAAGTTCCGGCTACATACACCAACCAGAACCGACTGGGCCTGGTTCTAATAGGACCACTATTTTAATCGCAAAGTGCCTGTTTTGGACACTATCGATGGTGGGAAATATTCCCTGAACATCCCTGCATCTTTAATTTCACACAGAATAGTGAAAATGCATCCATCAACACAATTGACACTAATTCTTGGTAAAAGCACCAACCAGAACCGACTGGGCCCGGTTCTAATTCAACCACCATGCAAAATAACGATCCATAATGGAGGTTTTTGATTCTTGTATAAAAAAAGCCCCAAAACATGCCTGCATGATTATGTTTAAACAGAATAGTAAAATATACATCCCCTTCATCTTTGGACACAAGTTTCGGATTGAAACAGCAACCAGAACCGAGACGACCCAGTTATAATGCAACTACTATTTTTTTCGCAAAATGCATGTTTTGGAGACTATTTATGGCGGCAAATACCCCTAGAACCATCCTGGATCTTTATTTTTAGACAGAATAGTGAAAATACATCCACCTACACAATCAACACTAACTCTGGGTAAAAGCACCAACCAGAACCGACTCGGCTTGGTTCTACTACAACCACCATGCAAAATAAAGTGCCCAAATGGAGGTCATTTATTCGGGCATAGAAGAACTTCTGAACATCCCTAGATGATATTTTTTTATACAGAATAGTAAAAAATACAACCCCATTCCTATTGGACACACGTTACGGGTGTATACACAAAACAGAACCGACTGGGCCTGGTTCTAATACAACCACTATTTTTGTCGCAAAATGCATGTTTTTGACACTATTAATGGTGGGAAATAGTCTCAGAACATCCCTGGATCTTTATTCTTACAGAGAATAGTGAAAATACATCCACCCACACAATCGACACTAATTGTGGGTAAAGCACCAACCAGAACCGACTGGGCCTGGTTCTAAACAACCACTTGTAAATAAAGTGCCCAAATTGAGGTCATTGATTCGGGCATAACAGAACTTCTGAACATCCCTAGAATATTATTTTTATAAAGAATAATCAAAAATACATCCCCATCATCATTGGACACAATTTCTGGGTAAAAACACTAACCTGAACCGACTGGTCCTGGTTCTAATACAACCACTAATTTAACCGCAAAATGCCTGTTTTGGACACTGTTTGTGGTGGGAAATAGCTCCAGAACCATCCTGGATCATTATTGTTATACAAAATAGTGAAAATACATCCACTCACACAATAAACACAAATTCTGGGTAAAAGCACCAACCAAAACCGACTGGGCCTGTTTCTAAACCACCACTTGTGAATAAAGTGACCAAATGAAAGTAATTCATTCGGGCATAACAGAACTTCTGAACATCGCTAGATGATTATTTCTATACAAAATAGTCAAGTATACATCCCCATCATAATTGGACACAAGTTCCGTATACAAACACCCACCAGAACCGACTGGACCCTGTTATAATGCAACCACTATTTTGTATCGCCTGTTTTGGACACTGTTTATGGTGGGAGATAGCTCCAGAATCACCTAGAATGATGTCAAATGAAAAACTTACTTGAATTGGACAATTATACACTGTATACACAGTAACTATGTGTCTCTGACAGTTTTTTTCGCAGCAGGGGAACATTTCAGTTTTTATTGCCTTAACGTGCGTTTCATGCGCTGAAAATCACGTTTTGGCCAAGTATCATAATTTTCACTATAACTTAATTTCTATCACTTAGAATGATGCTAAATGCAAAACTTACTTGAATTGGACGATTTTACACTATATACACAGTAACTATGTGCCTCTGAATGTTTCTTTCGCAGCAGGGGAACATTTCAGTTTTTATTGCTTTAACGTGCGTTTCATGCGCTGAAAATCACGTTTTGGCCAAGTATCATAATTTTCACTATAACTTAATTTCTATCAATTAGAATGATGCTAAATGAAAAACTTACTTGAATTGGACGATTTTTCACTACATACACAATAACTGTGTCTCTGACAGTTTGTTTGGCAGCAGGGGAACATGTGAGATTAGACAAAGTATCTTTGCAAATGCTTGTTCATATTGTATACGTTTTTGTGAGTATAACAGCATCATAGTCATCCTTATGGCTGACATGTCAGCATAAACACCCAACTGTCTGACTGAATAAACAATCTTAGTCTTGTGATTGGGGTGACATGTCAGCACAAATACTCAACTGTCCGACACTGATCAATTACTTTTTGCCCTGCAAATGACTGAAATGTATCTGTCCAAAGTCCTAGCGACAACTGTCAGTTTTTCCTGTATTTGAGACACACACACTGGTCATTCGACTAGAGTTGCAGGAACATCGCGTTGAACAGGACCCTACTGTAGGAACTCTCACTGTCCACTTTGCAGTCTGGTAATAAACCAATTGGTCCGGGACCAATGAAAGTAGAACAATAATTAGCAAGGGCTTTATAGTCTTGGTCTGTTAATAGAGTCAGGGACTTAACTAAGACAAAGTCAGGGACTTTTGGTCTTTGTGTGTTCAGAGATATTGGGTTAATCACAAAGTAGAAATCACTTTCGGGTAATTTAGAAAATAATTGTTGTTTAAACTATTAAGTAGGTGATTAATAAGGGTCAGAAAGCAACAAAAGGAAGGGGTTTATTGTCAGAATGCAAAATGAAAATCGGAGAGTTACCGGGACGAGATATCATGGTCCAGCTTGGGCTAAGCCTAGTGGCCACCCAAAATGGCCTCCGACCCAGCGAATTACAGACCAAAAATATCTTCCACACCACCACATCTAACAGCTTCTACTCTCTCGACATTGTCGGTAATGATTCTGCCAAGGTAGCTGAAAGTCTAAGAGAACAGTCTGAAGATATCTGCCCAGCAGCACCAGGACAGGAACAACAAACATGGCCATTACATGTCACCCTGAAGTTCATGGGAGACCGGACGACAAGTAGTTAAACCAATTCTCACAGTTGCCCAATGTTAGACTATAAATATTTTACCTGACTCCAATTCCTTAACTCTGTAGTCTCCAGTCTAACAATGGAGCGTGTTCAGCATCGGAGGAGACAAACCAGGGTTGAGCGAGTTTATCCACAGATGATTTATTCCATTCAAATTGATTCATACAGAGCTCCGGGTCTCCGTCCCATAGAATAAGCCCGCTGAGTGTTGATGTCCCAAAGCGGAGGATGGAAAAGACATTGTCCAAACCCGCGTTTGCCCAGTTATAGTCCAACAAAAATGCATATTCATTCGCTGATTAATAATGAGATGTGGGCTGGTCCAGGGCTGCTGTGAGGGGGGGTTTCTCTGGGCTCCACATCTTCCAGCCTTGAATCCACATCATCCAGACCTCTGTCTCCGCTGGTCCTATAAAGTCCCGACCCTCCGCCCTGCTCTTTGTTCCTCTGCCCTTTGAAGTCCTCCATCTGGTCTCTTATCAGTGTGGATCCCACCTTGAAATAAGAATGTCAGGAAGAGCCTTTTGTTAACATTATAGTTGAGGAGTCTCAGACTCATCCTTCTGTTCATATTGTATTTGAGTTGGGAACCAGTGGCGACTCTAAAACAAGACCGCCACAACAAAAGGAATGAGTAAAATGTGATATCAAAATGAAACAGCTATACTAAAAAGAATGAGTAAAATATGATATCAAAATGAAACAGCTATACTAAAAAGAATGAGTAAAATATGTTATATTCTTCATTCCCTCTCTTGGTCTCCTAAAGAGACCACATCAACAACACCACACAGGTTAGTGTCAAATGAAATGTAAAACTATATTAGTATAAAAACAAAGAAGCACTACATTAGTATATCCATGAACACGTGCCCAGCGGGGGGTCCAGAGGGGTCAGTTTGGCGCAACTGGACATACTGACCTCTAGGGCCTGGTCCCACTGCTTTATCGATCAGTCGAGTGACTAGAGTACGAGCTAAGGGGAAGATACAACAGCTACAGAGAATAAGCAGAGTAATGAGCACTCCAGCAGATATGAGGATGTTGCCTATCAAACCTTTCCAGGCACCAAAATAATCCATCCATTGGTCCCAGATTGAGGTGTCCACACCTGACTGATCGGCCATCTTATTAGTCAGGGTTCGGAGGCCTTCTAAAGCTTTGGTGAGACGTCCATTTGGAGCAGTGTTATTAGGAATGAAAGTACAACAGGCATCACCAAAGATAGCACACACACCACCCTTCTCAGCCAATAACATGTCTAATGCTATACGATTTTGGAAGGCCATGAGGGATGTTGCCGCTAGCTGGTCACGTACCGCCTCTAACGACTCAACCGTGTAATTGCCAAGTCGCTGGACATTGTAATGAATATAATTGATGCGATCAACATTTTTGTTGGGAGTTACCCAAATTAGAATACTTTCGAATCCCGCTGAAACCTGATTAGCAAGTTTATACTCATTAGGAACGCCACGGGGGACGCCTATGGCGTCAATATAGGTGGGATCGGAGTTACCCATCCAGGTGTGTGGTGCTCTCTTTTGGCGATGCAAGACCTCCTTCAGGTTTGGAGGTAACCTTATTTCAGCTGTGAGATTCACTGAGGAAACAGAAACAGGAAGTAACAGAGACACCACAGAACACACACCCGCAGCATTTGTGGGCAATCTATCATACAACTTATCACTTCCACACCATAACCAGATGTCAGCTCGGGATAAGGGGTATGGTACCGGAAAGAACATGTTTGATACACACCAGTCAGACGGAATGCTTCCCAATGATGTTCCAGTCCCTTGTAATTTGAGGCAGGTAAAATTTTGGCGTGCTACATATTTGTCAAAAATTGTTTTTTCTTTGTTCTCTCGGGTAAGTGGGAATATCGAATCGTATTTAGAGCACTTAAAGGTTGGATTGGTGTTTTTTAGGAGGTCCACAATACATTCTTTATCAATTGGGGCCGAAATGATACGGAGTACGGGTCGGGCACCCATACATACGAGACAATCATTTCGGGTTTCGCTGGCAGCTTGTTCCGCCATTAACAGCCAATTGTTAGATAACGCTGAAACACCTGTAGTCATTCTAAACCACTCGTCCACTGATGGTTTGCCATGAATTATCTGGACTATACTCGATCTAGGGGATACAAATGACGGAATCACCTTGCCGGTTGTCGCCTGAGTAATATTGGGGTTTTTACATATCCCCACTGACCAGCATGGATCGTTGTCCGAACACCATACAACAGGTTCAGGAAGCTACACTTTGTGGACGATGAAGTCCAGTCCCCCTCCCTCCACAGAGGTAAAGTGCCTTCCGACTCATTTATCCTGAGATACAAACCAGAATTATCAACAGAAAAATTTGAAACCCTCTTTTGCCATTCTTTAGCTGTTTTTGACCAGCCATAAGTACCAGGTGACCAGCGGGTCGACTGATCCATTACAAAGGTGTGTGCCCAATTACCCCCTGTGTCCTGGTACGGCCTAGCATCAATATACCATTGGTATCTGTTTCCCATTTCCATTATTTGTTGAGTATAACGCTGCATATGGAATAAACATGCGAATTTCGAACGTACCGTTGTAACAAAACCATAGCCTATTGTCATATAATAATTAATTGAAAAGATTATTGCTCAGCAAGCAATACCATAAAACTATAGGGAACTCTTTTATATTGGGTTTGACGTCTCCATATGGTTTCAATTGAGACTAAACCATCTTACAAAGGATTAGGATAACCTACCAGACAAGGGAAAATACGATGGGATCTAACAACTCCCTCAATCACCATTCTTTTGGGGAAAAGTGTTTTTACAAATGAAAAAACGTGTCCTACTTGGCAAGAAAAAAAAATATTGAAACAGTGTTTATCCTGTTACGCAGTAAATAGGAAGTCAATTTTTCCACTGTTTAATCATTTTACCTGCTTAAACCTTACAGGGCATGGTCTGAAGCTGGGGGCAATAAATGAGACGTGGTGTACCGGCGTTTTAAAACAAGCTACACCCCTGATACCACGTTCTTGCCTATGGTGGCGGGGTGGTAGATAAATTATACGACTCCTGCCAAAACGCGGCAGGACTAGGTACTTTGGTCTCACTGCTCTTACCGGTGTCTGTTTTTCCATCCACAGTGGAGGAGATACAATTGGCGGCTCAGAATTCGGAGGTGAAGGGTCGACCCTCCCGACATCGTCGAGAGGCATGGAGGGAAGGAGATCCAACATACATTGATGCGATTGGCATCCCCCGGGGCGTACCAGATGAGTATAAGCTGGCTAATCAGATCGCAGCAGGTTGGGAGTCCATCTTCCTTCTAATCACCCCAAACAAAAATGTGGATAGAATAAATTACTTACATTACAATGTCCAAAACTTGGAAATTATGTTAAACAGGGATTTGTGGCCATGAAGGAACAACTGGCAGCTACCAGTCTGATGGCGTTCCAGAATCGCATAGCGGTGGATATGATCCTTGAAACAGGGGGCGTGTGTGCAATGTTTGGAAAACAATGTTGCACCTTCATACCGAACAACACGTCACCCAGTGGATCTCTCACCAGGGCCATTACTGGCCTGCAAACACTGAACCGCAATATGCAAGAGCATTCTGGAGTAGATACGTCCGCATTGTCAGATTGGTGGGATAAGACCTTTGGAAAATATAAAGATTTGGCTACATCCTTCATGGTGACTATTGGCACAATAACCGCTATCCTAACATTGTGTGGGTGCTGTATTATCCCCTGTTTGCGCTCCTTGCTAAGCCGACTTATAAATACTGCAATTGCCCCTACAAATTCTAAAGTACATGAGTTGTATCTTATGGGACGGTTTGGGGAAAGCAGTGAGGTCCAGGAGTACGGTAAATCCGAGGACCAATTGGACGAATATAATTATGTTCTTTCTCTTTCAGACCAGCCATGGGAGTAAGGAGTAGGCGGGAAAAATCACAGGCACCCGACATTACCATTTAGTGATTACTAAGAAATGACTAATAACATACATATTATAAAAACGGGGGAATGTTGGGTTTATTCTGTTTTACTATTATAATAGTTATATTAATTCATTTCTTTATTAAATCATTCTCTTTCTATTCTCTGTATTAATTCATTACTTTGTTAAATCATTCTCTTTCTGTTTTCAAAAGTGTTGCGAGGTCACGAGTATTGCCAAGTCATCTTTAACCTGGACGGCCTGTTCCAGGATGGTTATAAAAACAATCCACCCAATCTGGGTCCTTGAGATTTGGTGGGCCCTTGGTGACGAGGCCAGGGCTATTCGGCCAATAACAAGAATGTTGTTATCGTTATGTAACCGTGCACTTCGGGTTTTTCTGTATGTAACCATTATATGATTATGATTATATTATATGATTCATTAGGTCAAGGAGGTTGTATAATTACTCTAATCTAAATGTTGTTAGGTCTAGTCTCCTGTTTTTGTTATTAGTAAAAAACTTTGATTGTTATTGTAGTCCCAGATGTTGTTTTTACTCATACGTGATGGAATGATCAACAACTCTGTAACTTGTTTTGATTCATGACCATAAGAGTGGGACGAAAACGTCTATTCGGTGAGACGTTCGGAAGTTGTAAGGTGACACTTGCTGACTCTCCCCTTCGGAGGCTTTTATCTGTTGTATCCATTTCTATTTAATTAAATGTCAATAATTGAATAAGATGTCTTCCTGCAGTTATTGATAATTACGGACGAAGGTAATTATTAATGAACCTAATAATTTAGCATCATTCTAAGTGATAGAAATTAAGTTATAGTGAAAACTATGATACTTGGCCAAAACGTGATTTTCAGCGCATGAAACGCGCGTTAAGGCAATAAAAACTGAAATGTTCCCCTGCTGCGAAACAAACTGTCAGAGACACATAGTTACTGTGTATATAGTGTATAATTGTCCAATTCAAGTAAGTTTTTTTATTTGGCATCATTCTAAGTGATAGAAATTAAGTTATAGTGAAAACTATGATACTTGGCCAAAACGTGATTTTCAGCGCATGAAACGCACGTTAAGGCAATAAAAACTGAAATGTTCCCCTGCTGCGAAACAAACTGTCAGAGACACATAGTTACTGTGTATAGTGTATAATTCTCCAATTCAAGTAAGTTTTTCATTTAGCATCATTCTAAGTGATAAAAATTAAGTTATAGTGAAAATTGTGATACTTGGCCAAAACGTGATTTTCAGCGCATGAAACGCACGTTAAGGCAATAAAAACTGAAATGTTCCCTGCTGCGAAACAAACTGCCAGAGGCACATAGTTACTGTGTCTATAGTGTAAAATCATCCAATTCAAGTAAGTATTGCATTTAGCATCATTCTAAGTGCTAGAAATTAAGTTATAGTGAAAACTATGATACTTGGCCAAAACGTGATTTTCAGCGCATGAAACGCACGTTAAGGCAATAAAAACTGAAATTTCCCCTGCTGCGAAACAAACTGTCAGAGGCACATAGTTACTGTGTATATAGTGTATAATTGTCCAATTCAAGTAAGTTTTTCATTTTGCATCATTCTAAGTGCTAGAAATTAAGTTATAGTGAAAACTATGATACTTGGCCAAAACGTGATTTTCAGCGCATGAAATGCACATTAAGGCAATAAAAACTGAAATGTTCCCCCGCTGCGAAACAAACTGTCAGTGACACATAGTTACTGTGTATATAGTGTATAATCGTCCAAATTAAGTAGGTTTTTCATTTGATATCATTCTAAGTGATGGAAGTTAGGGTTAGGGTTAGGGTTAGGGTTAGGTTAAGTTATAGTGAAAACTATGATACCTGGCCAAAACGTGATTTTCAGCACATGAAACGCACATTAGGGCAAAAAAACTGAAATGTTTGTTAGGTCTGAAAATACAACTTCAGGAGCAGGCTAAGAAAGAGTGAGATAAATTTAAATAGAAAATATGTATTACCAGACTGCAAAGTGGACAGTGAGAGTTCCTACAGTGGGGTCCTGTTCACTGCGATGTTACTGCAACTCTAGTCGAATGACCAGTGAGTGTGTCTTAAATACAGGCAAAACTGACAGTTGTCCCTAAGACTTTGGACAGATACGTTTCAGTCATTTGCAGGGCAACAAGTAATTGATTAGTGTCGGGCCTGGAATCTGTAGTCAATGGTTTCCAGACGTAGGGTGTTCTTCGCTGTTCCTACCCTGGGGAACACCGCCATCATGATTTTGGAGGAGACTGACCATTGTTTGTATTAGAGGGGGACATCCGAGCCCCAAACTGAATCATGGGGGAAGAAATCAAAGCTCCGTCGTTGACGCCTGGTGGGTAGATGTGGGTTGGCGTCGACAGTTGGAATCGAGTCTGCTGTTAGAACGTACGTGTGGTCGGATGCAGATGTAGGGACACAGAGCCCAGTTGTATTGGTGGGGATGATCATATACACTTGCCTTTCGCAGAGCCACCATATTTGGTCCAGTACTGTCCATGATTGGGAAGGAATGTGTCTGATCTCGGCACACCTGGTGACGTGAAGTTGGTCTAAAGGGGTCTTCGGATCCGGTCCGCTGAAGTTGAAACAGGATGGATAACAGTCTGTTCGGTTGTTGCACTGGACATACGTTGCGGTATTGACTGTAGCCGCTAATGGTACTGCGACCATGGTATGTAGGCGGTCGAGCTTTGCTGGAAGGATTCTCTCAAATTACCCAGAATACAGTTGTAGGTGAGGTTGGCGAGTTCTTCGTTCTGTCGGTTGGCCCATAGCTGTGGTTGGTCTTCCATGTTTTTTCTGAGTCTGAGTTTTACTGTTCTAATGGTTTGTTCGACGAGTCCAGCACTTTGGTTCAGTTTGATGAAATCCATGTTCAGAAGCTCGAAGGGATATGTTCCTGTTTGCCTTGTTCCATGCTTGGGTCGTTCGTTGCCTTGAGAGTCGTGTCTACAGCAGTTCAGACAGTTTCTGCCCAAAAAATTGAAGTAAGTTTGGAGACCTCTGGGAACATGCATTGTTTGTTGTACTGTACTGATCATCCCTCCTGTTGAGACATGGCTCCTCACATGGCTCAATTTGGCAATTACTTCAAACAATGATCGTGTCACGCATGGCTTGTTTTCTACTGCATAGAGTCCGTTCTTGTGTTGAGTGGCTCCTTTTGTTTCCCATTGCAGTTTCTCTTTTTCTGGGGCATGATTTTGCATTTCTCTTAGGAATTCAGCAGGGATTGGGCTGTGTCTTTCCACCGTCACGTCTTGTTCTAGGAATAGTCTACATGCCTCTGTCAGTGCCAGTCGCCGGGGGAGTCGTCCTGTCTTGAGGTTGTCTCTTTGAGTCACCACGGCATATACGTTGTGTTTTTCTCCATCCAGGGTTTTTGATGATGATCCATCCCCAAAGGCAATGTGTCCAGGGGGCAATGGGTTGTCCATTAGGTCAGTTGCATATACGTGGTTAATTATGATTCGTTGAGTGGGCAACTGTGAGAATTGGTTTAACCACTTGTCGTCCGGTCTCCCATGAACTTCAGGGTGACATGTAATGGCCATGTTTGTTGTTCCTGTCCTGGTGCTGCTGGGCAGATATCTTCAGACTGTTCTCTTAGACTTTCAGCTACCTTGGCAGAATCATTCCCGACAATGTCAAGAGCGTAGAAGCTGTTAGATGTGGTCGAGTGGAAGATATTTTTGGTCTGTAATTCCCTGGGTTGGCAGCCATTTTGGGTGGCCACTAGGCTTAGCCCAAGCTGGACCATGATATCTCGTCCCGGTAACTCTCTGATTTTCATTTTGCAGTCTGACAATAAACCCATCCCTTTTGTTGCTTTCTCACCCATATTAATCACCTACTTAATAGTTTAAACAACAATTATTTTCTAAATTACCCAAAATTGATCTCCACTTTGTGATTAACCCAATATCTCTGAACACACAAAGACCAAAAGTCCCTGACTTTGTCTTAGTTAAGTCCCTGACTCTATTAACAGACCAAGACTATAAAGCCCTTGCTAATTCTTGTTCTACTTTCATTGGTCCCGGACCAAAAAATCGTCCATTTCAAGTAAGTCATTCATTGGCATCATTCTAGGTGATTCTGGAGCTATCACCCACCATAAACAGTGTCCAAAACAGGCGATACAAAATAGTGGTTGCATTATAACAGGGTTCAGTCGGTTCTGGTGGGTGTTTGTATACGAAACTTGTGTCCAATTATGATGGGGATGTATACTTGACTATTCTGTATAGAAGTAATCATCTAGCGATGTTCAGAAGTTCTGTTATGCCCGAATGAATTACTTTCATTTGGTCACTTTATTTACAAGTGGTGGTTTAGAAACAGGCCCAGTCGGTTTTGGTTGGTGCTTTTACCCAGAATTTGTGTTTATTGTGTGAGTGGATGTATTTTCACTATTTTGTATAACAATAATGATCCAGGATGGTTCTGGAGCTATTTCCCACCACAAACAGTGTCCAAAACAGGCATTTTGCGGTTCAAGTAGTGGTTGTATTAAAACCAGGCCCAGTCGGTTCTGGTTCGTGTTTTTACCCAGAAATTGTGTCCAATGATGATGGGGATGTATTTTCGATTATTCTTTATAAAAATAATATTCTAGGGATGTTCAGAAATTCTGTTATGCCCGAATCAATGACCTCAATTTGGGCACTTTATTTACAAGTGGTTGTTTAGAACCAGGCCCAGTCGGTTCTGGTTGTTGCTTTACCCACAATCAGTGTCGATTGTGTGGGTGGATGTATTTTCACTATTCTCTGTAAGAATAAAGATCCAGGGATGTTCTGAGACTATTTCCCACCATAAATAGTGTCAAAAACATGCATTTTGCGACAAAAATAGTGGTTGTATTAGAACCAGGCCCAGTCGGTTCTGGTTTGTGTCTACACCCGTAACGTGTGTCCAATAGGAATGGGGTTGATGTTTTGACTATTCTGTATAAAAATTATCATCTGGGGATGTTCAGAAGTTCTTCTATGCCCGAATAAATGACCTCCATTTGGGCACTTTATTTTGCATGGTGGTTGTAGTAAAACCAAGCCCAGTCAGTTCTGGTTCGTGCTTTTACCCAGAGTTAGTGTTGATTGTGTAGGTGGATGTATTTTCACTATTCTGTCTAAAAATAAAGATCCAGGATGGTACTAGGGGTATTTCCCAGTGTTGGGGCTACCAGCCAACACTTAAATAAACTCGAACACAGGAACACACACTGATGCGGATGGAATGAAAGTTATAGGCCGCGTCTGCAGAAGCGGGGGAGTGGACAAATCAGAGGCCCGATAGTGTGACTACTCTCCAAGCTCCTCAAGGCTGTTTCCCGCTGAAAAGTTGCTTCAACTGTGGTTTTATTAGAGATAAGACAAGTCATAAAAAATGGGAGGCGTCAATACAAATGCAGGAAGTGGAGTACAAAAGGTTTAGTGCACATTTTAACCAATAGGTGTAAATTAATATTCTATTCTAGTAACCTTTAATATATCATAGTGAAATGGGTGCAAGATTATATATATATGCATGCAAATATATTTCACATATCCCCCCCCTGAAGTTACTTTGAAAGAATTTTCATTTTCATCAATCTATATCCCTCCTTTGCAGGTTTTAGAATACAAATATCATTAATAGTCACTCAACAGGGTATGAAAAATAACTAAATCACTTGTCAAGGCGGAGGCGAAAAACTCAAGTTTACTCAGGGGTACTTGAGGAAAATTCCTCTGCGTCCCCCTTAATGAGCGAACACAATTTTTTAAGTCAAGACAAGTACATTTACCCAGACGACTCGACATCCGGGGATTCATCACACTTTGGAAGAGTGCTAGAATCTCCGGCAAGGTTTGTCATGCTGTGAAACTGTATGTCACTGTAAGCTACCAGCGTGTGCTGGATATTTTTTTGAATCATAACTTTCATACAAGGGATTACACACATTGAAAAGATGCAGAATAGAATTAAAACCGCAAAAAAGGGAGTTGCAAATTTAATCAGAATAGAGAACCATGATCCGGTTGTCAACCACGACCACAGTGATGCACCTATGGCTGAGTGATCTTGGGCCATGGTGTTGGCTAAGGCTTTCATTTCAGCTATGGCACGAGTTATGTTACCTTCGTCACCGGTTTCATCTGGGATGAAGGTGCAACAGTGTTCTCCAACTATGGCACACACACCTCCATCCTTGGCTGTTATCAAATCTAGGACCATGCGGTCTTGCAACTCCATTTCTCTAAGGGCTTTTAATTCCTCTGCTATACCTTGTAGGGCTTTGATAGTTTGGTTAATGAACAATCCCATCCGATAATTCAATGTTTCGACACGGAGCATAACTTTACCCACTCCAATCTGTGGAAGTAGTGACAATATGACTTTCTCGGAGGTGGACCATAATTTGTGATCATCAGGGACATTACTACCCCAAATTGAATCATGTGGTTTAAATTGTACAGGTATAAATCTCTTATATCTTACTAGTATTTTCACTCCCCTTAAAAGGAATGCATCTTGAACCATCTGCACCATTGCACAGCGACCATTCCATACTGAGGGCAAACCCAAATACACTGTATGCCCACACATCCAATACCCATCATCTTGGGGATCAGTGCCCATTACATCAGGGAGAGTGTAATAGTCCCTGCAGGTGGCACCCATGGGTACTCCTGTGGCATTGAACCTGGCTTTGTTAGTGGTGTCTCGTCTGCACGGGGTAAGTATATCCCTACAGAATTTCATGGGGACTTCTCCTACTGGTCTGGACTTACCCCAGAATGTCATATTACTAGCGAAACACACAGCCGTAAAATCACTTGGGTATGGGACGTTGCTTAACATAACTAGATCTGTCCAATCATAGTTCAAAAGCCTTGTGAATTTTCTACCTGTTAAAGGTGGTACAGTGGCATCAACCTCGGGAACTACAGATCTAAATGCACCTTCTAGACACTGTGATCTCAGTATGTCGGGATACCATAGAGGTGTGTAGGCATTATAGGTATAGGGGTCGATTGGCTTGGGATACACTGGTGGGGTACATGTGGAATAAGGCATACGACTACACAAATAACAACTTTCTTTCACACCAGTTATTTTTTTCTGAAATACCATGAAATTATACCACATATTTTCTTCAAAATGATTCTTTGGATTGTTCTTTTCATACCACTTCACTTTCCTCTGTGACAGTAGCACGGCATCGTCTCGTTTTTCAACTCGAATGTCTGGGGGCGGGGCACTCAGCCACACCCATGCTGCCACTGATAGTACAGTCACAGTGATGAGGGTGGCAGTGGCTTTCATTTTGGCTTCTGTGTGAGGGTGTAAAAACTGTGAGAGGTCAAGGTTAGGTTAGGGGGGTGTTTGGGGCAGGTGAGCAGACGTCAGATGATTCCTTCGCGGACAAGGGTTTTGGTACCGTCCGATTTGCAATCTACTCAGGGTTGCCGATGTCTCGAACTATTTTGACTTGGGATTGGTGAATCCACGTCGACCTCTCGGCAATCTTTACTGCGGTGGGGGTGGTGAGTTGAACCACGAATGGGCCTTCCCAACGTGGCGAGGACCAGGATTTCCTTTTTATGACTCGAATCAGGATCTGGTCACCAGGCTTCACCACCTCCTGTAGGGGAGACAAAGGGGATAACGGCAGCTTACATGTATTTTGGACAAGTTTTTCTCTAAACATTTTTACCATCCACTCTGTGAGTGGATCTGCCTCGCCCTTAGTCTCTTGCCATGGTTCACCTTCCCATAGGGGAAGTTGGAATGGTCTTCCATGAACTATCTCAAAAAGTGTTAATCCTGAGCTAGTTGGTACAATTCTCATATATGTTTTGACTAGTGGTAAGCATTCTGGCCATGGTTTTTTTTGTTTCTTCCATGGTTTTTTTAAGCCTTAGTTCTATTGTACCATTTGTTCTCTCTACCAGTCCCGCGCTTTGCGGATGGTACGAGCAGTGATTTTTTAGACTTATTCCTAGGTGGTTTGCCATGTATTGTATTATGCTGTTTACAAAATGAGTTCCATTGTCGCTCCAGATGATTCTGGGGATCCCATGTTCTGGGATTATGTGTTTACAGATGGCTTTAGCCACCGTCAATGCGTCTGGTGTTTTTGAGGGGACTATTTCAGTCCATTTCGAGAATGAGTCAATCAAGACTAAACAGTATTTATACTGGTTGCTTCTGGATAATTCAATGAAATCCATGTGTATAATTTCAAATGGGTAGGTACCTTTTGGGCATTGGCCTCGTTTGGGTCTGAGTTTACCTTGCACATTATGTTTGCAGCAAGTTAAACAGTCTCTACAAAAAATTTTAAAATAGGTATTTAGACCTGTTGTCACATGGAAAACACGCTGTACCATGTCTATCATCCCCCTTGTTGAGACATGAGACTTTCCATGGCTCAATTTTGCTACCATTTGGAATAATTTTTTTGGCAAGCAGGGTAGGCCTTTTATTGTATATAGGCCGTCCGCAGACTGTTCTGTGCCTTTGAGTATCCATGCATCTTTTTCATTCTGTGGTGCAATGTTTTGCATTTCAATTAATACTGTTTTTGGGATTGACTCATGTTGTTGTTGTGTATACTGAGCACTCAGTGTTTGTGCTGCTCCTTTAGCTGCTGTATCTGCTCTAGTATTTCCTCTACTAATTCTGTCGCTGCTGTTAGTATGTGCCTTACATTTGCATACAGCTATGTGGCTGGGAAGTAGTACTGCATTAAGTAATTGTTTCAGCAGTTCGGCATGCTCTACTGATTTGCCTGTGGATGTTTTCATCCCTCTTCTAATCCATTTTACAGCAAATACATGTAGAGTGGAGTGTGCATATTGGCTGTCTGTATAAATCGTGACCTTCCTACCTTTAAACAATGTGCACGCCTTTGTCAATGCTATAATTTCTGCATCTTGCGCTGAGAGATTAGATGGCAATTTTTCTGCACATAAGACTTTGTTGTCTGTGACGACTGCAAATCCTACTTGATTTTTTCCTTGTTCTGATTTGGATGCGGATCCATCTACGTATACATAAGTGCTGTCTGGAATTGGAGTCTCTTTTAGATCTGGTCTTGGTTTACAGCTTTCACTGGTTCTTTCATCACATTGGTGTGGATCTCCGTCTTCTTCAGTTTGTATTAACGTTGCCGGGTTCAAGGTATTGCATCGCTTAATCGTGAGATGGGGTTGCGATAACAATGTGGCTGTTACGGCCAGGTGTCTTGCTGGTGACAGGAACGACATTTTGGTTTGTGTTATCAGTAGATCCACTTCATGGGGGACTTGGAGTGTGAGTGGATGGAACAGTACAAGTTCAGCTGTCATCTGGACCGCTAATGCTGCTGCGCACACTGCTCGTACTTACGGGGGTAGGGCAGCTGCAACTGGGTCCAGTCGTTTTGGGTAGAACGCTACTGGTTTAATCTTTGTTCCATGTGGTTGTAGTAACACTGATGTCATGAACGCTCCTTTGCAAGTCACTGTTTGGGTGAATGGTTTTTCATAGTCAGGAAATGCTAGGACTCCTGATTCCAAGATGTGTTGCTTCACTTCAATGAATGTTCGGTTTCCTTCTTCAGTCCATGTCACTGGGTATCTCATATCTCATTGTCATCTCAGTGGCATAGATCATGTCTAGAAGTGGCTGAGTTAGTTCTGCATAATTTGGAATCCAACTCCTGCAGTAGTTAGTTAGGCCTAAGAAGGCCATCATTTGTTTTTTCGTCTGTGGTTTCGGACATTGCTGGATGGCTTCTCGTCTTCCATCCGTTAGTTCCCTTCCTTTCTGTGAGACTCAGTGTCCCAAGAAGATGACTGACTCCTGACAGTACTGCAGTTTCTTCAGCGACGCCTTGTTCCCAGTTTGCTCTCGATGTTTGAATAATCTGATTGCTTCTTCTTTGTTTTCCTCTTCGGTGGGGCTGGCTATCAGTATATCGTCTACATATACTAGGATCTGTGTGGTGTCTGTGTTCATGCTGATTTATACATGCTGCAATCTCTTGTGAGAATATTGTGGGGCTGTCGCAGAATCCCTGTGGCAGCCTTGTGTATGTGTATTTGGTTCCTTCGAATGTGAAACCAAACCAGTCTTGTGCTGTTTTGTGTAATGGTATAGAGAAAAATGCATTGCTTAGGTCAATTACTGTAAAGAATTTCTGATTTGGCTTTAACTCGTTCAACAGTATGTGTGGGTCGGGTACGCAGGGTGCTCTGGACTTCACTGCTTCATTGACCCGTCTTAGGTCTTGGACCAATCTCCACGTTCCCGTCTCCGTTTTCTTCGCGGGAAAGATAGGTGTGTTACATTGGCTTGATGGACTTTCAATTAGAATGCCTGCTTCGAGCATTTCTTTAATAACTGGTCTGATGCCATTTATAGCATCTGGTTTAAGGGGGTATTGTTTAGCCCGTGGTCGAAATGATGTCTTGGGCTCAATTCTTACTTCTCTTGCTGTGGTCATTTTTTCTACATCTGCTTTTGATTTGGACCACAGTGAACTCGGTACTGTAGGGAAATCTTCAGCTTGTAGTAGTATGTAGTCTTGTCATGCAGTTAAATGCGTCTTCGGACTTGCTTGGGTCATCCACTTCAGCTTCTGTCTTGTCACTGTTCCATATGGGGTGTTTATTAGTACGCTGACTGTGTGAGTCTGATGTGACCACGACTCATCGTTTCTGGTCTCCAAAAATTGCACCATGCGTCCTAGGTCTTTCCAGGACCTGTGGTGTTTTCTCTTTATGGACACATGAGGTGTTATCTCAAACTGTAGTAGTTTTTTCGCTTGTGGCGGCAAGTCCACCGAAGTGGCTGCATCTCCCTCTGCTGTGGAATACAGGTACTCCAGTCGGACTAGTTGGGGTCCCAGTCGCTCGAACTGTTTAACAAATTCTGGTCTGGCTTTTCCAAATTTCATGGTGATGTGTAGTGGCCAGTGGGTTTGTGTTTGGCCATTAATATTTTCGACTTTGGATTTTAACTGTCGGATTACGGATGAGGGCCCTTGTGTTGCTAAATCTAGGGAGTAGAACGTATGAGGTTCCTCTTGATCTTCAACTATTTGGATTTCCGCTTCCTCCCATCTGTGTACTGGTTTCATACCATCGTCTGTGGGGATAAGGCTGATTCCCAGTTTACGGAGTAGATCTCTTCCCATGAGGTTCACAGGACAGTTTTTACTCAGGACAAATTTTGCTTCATGATTTTGTCCATTTTCATCAGTTATTTTTGTTTTCTTCGACTTCTTCAATAGCTCCATGTGTCCTCCTGCTCCTATCACAGTGATCCACTCCTTTCCTGGTATCAATCCTGGCACTTTGTCTTTGATGACTGATTTATCTGCTCCAGTTTCGCATAAGAATCTTACTGGTGTTTGACTTTGTCCCACCAGTAAGGTGTAGTATGGTTTGCTATCTCTCTCCCAGAGGGTGGACATGATTTCGGTTAAGTCTAACACTTCTACTGGCGAGCAGGGGGTTTCTTCGTCCTCCCAAACGCTTTCTTCAGTTTCCTCTTCTGTGTTAGACTTCCATTTCTTCTGGCGTCATTCTTGATATTGATTTTCAGGGTTGAACGGTGGGGGTCTCTGGTTCCACCTGTGTGTATTTTTGCAGTCTCGAGCAAAATGTCCTCTCTCTTGACACTTGAAACACTTGTCATCTGGGCTTCTTCTTCTTGGTCGGCCGTGTCTTCCTCGGCCACTTACTCTTCCATGTCCTCGTTGGTAGTATACTTCTGATGACTCTTTGTCCACCAATGAGGCCATGGCTTGGGTCAGAGCGTTAACTCCTGAACTTACCTGTTTTTGGCAGTGTCTCTCCTCAGCATGAATCGCCCACTCCATGAGTTGGTTCATTGGCATGGTTCGGTATGTGACACAGTACTTCTGCACGAACCTTTTGATTTGGGGCTGGAGGCCTTCCAGGAACCCTTGTCTCAGTTGGGCTTGGTACGCCCCTTGCTCATTTTGGTCTTCCGTTATCCCACTGTGGGCTTTGAACACTTCTTCAAATCTTGCTCTGAATTTATGAATTCCTTCTCCTTGTTCCTGTCTTGTGGCTCTAATTTTGTCATAACATGGTGTTGGGCGCCACGTCTCTCGAACTCGACTCAGGACTCTTTCTACTAGCATCGTTAGGTCTGGTGAATCATGGGGGTGAATTTTTCCCTGGTTGTTTTTTTCATCGAAGTTTCCTCTCACTCTTGCCCAGTTGTGTCCCAGACTCATGGTGAACGCTTTTCTTGTCTCAGCTCCATTCAGGTGAAAACTTTGCCTTAGCTGTTCAAAATTATTGGACCATTCAGTTGGGTTTTTTATTGGGTCTCCCAGTCCCTTTCATGCTTCAGTACATTCAGACTCGGTCCATGGACGGTGGACGAGAATGGTTTGATCACGATCTCCATTCACTTGGAAGTGTGGGTTTGCAACTTCAACCATGGGATACATTTGGCTTGGTGGTGCCCATGGCTGTGGGCCAGTGTAAGGTCCTTGAAATGCTATCAAGGGAGCATAGAGTTGTCCTCCTCCCATTTTTTCTCTTTGTGCTCTTGTCTGCATTTTGATTACTCCTGCTGGTTCTGCAGCGGCACCTGTGGACTCTGGCTCACCCCTCCTTTCTTCATCGTGTGGATTGTAAGAGGCCCTTTGTAACTTGAGATGTTGTTCTTGTGTGTGCATCTCAGGTCCCCCTCCCTCTTTGTGCCCTTGGCTCGTAAAAGGTGCCTGGCACAGCCTGTCCGAAGTGAGTGCACTGGAGGGGGCCAGTGTCTCTTCGTGGGGCCTAATATTAATCAAAGCTGCCATACTTGTTTTTCGTTCAGCTTGTTTAATTTTCTTCATAATTTTTTGTTTCTGTCTTAATTGGGCTTGACCGATCCAAACTTGAATATCTTGAAGTTCTTTACATATCTTCTCTTTTTTTCCTCTTTCAATAGCCTTCTCGACTTGTAATTTACGCTTTATGGCCTGTAATGGCTCCTCCAACAGTCTCCCATCCCACTCTTTGTCTTTATTCTTCCTCCATTCTTTCATATATGTGCAATTATCAGGAAAATGCTTCAGCATAAACTTCATGTCGGTTGAGAGTTCTTTGCTGTTTGTTAAACCCATTTTTGCAACTTTTCTTTTGTTTGAAGATTTTTGCTTATTCAAAAATTATATTGATATATTCCGTTATTCTTATAATGTATTCATTAGTTTTTATTTAATGTTTACTCACCTTCTCTAGGGACGTCCCGTTTAATTGACTATCTTATTTTCCCGCCTAGATAGTCATTTATACTCTTATTTTGCGCGGCAAACGACGTGATTTACGAGCGTGTCACAAGTGCTCTGGTTTAAATTTCTCCTTAGGGAGATTACTTGCAAGTTTTATATTTATTATTCTATATATATATATATATATATATATATATATATATATATATATATATATATATATATATATATATATATATATATATATATATATATATATATATATATATATATATATATATATATATATATATATATATATATATATATATTCTTTATTTTGAGCTTTCATTCTCTTGGCACAGTGTAATAATATTTTTTCTATATCTTTAACGCAATCCTCGGAGTCCCTGGCGGAGAGTTGCGACCTCCTCCTCTTTGTCTGGTGATTCACTCATTAGAACTCAAACCAGAAATCTCGAGATCCTTACTTGATCTCCCGTTTAATTTACCTAACTTCTCAAATCCCGAGAACGTTTCCCCTAACTTACGGGGAGCGGTAAAGAAACATTTTTCTCCGACACACGGAGCATCTTTCTTCTCTAGAAAGACAGGGTCTCAATACTGGATTGGATTCTACAAATTAATTTTAAAAGTGCCTTACCGCTCAGATATGCTCTGTGTCCGGTGGGATGGATTCGCTTCCTTCTTCTGAACAGCGGAGAATCGATCACCCTTCTCCCCAATGGTGAGACAGCTGACGTCAGATTTTTGGATTAATTATTCGCGATCCAAAATCAGGATGCGAAACCTACCGGGTTTCGGGCACCAGAATGTTGGAGCTACCAGCCAACACTTAAATAAACTCGAACACAGGAACACACACTGATGCGGATGGAATGAAAGTTAAAGGCCGCGTCTGCAGAGGCGGGGGACTGGACAAATCAGAGGCCCGAGAGTGTGACTACTCTCCAAGCTCCTCAAGGCTGTTTCCCGCTGAAAAGTTGCTTCAACGGTGCTTTTATTAGAGATAAGACAAGTCATAAAAATGGTAGGCGTCAATACAAATGAAGGAGGTGGAGTACAAAAGGTGTAGTGCACATTTTAACCAATAGGTGTAAGTGAAATGGGTGCAAGATTATATATATATATATATATATATATATATATATATATATATATATATATATATATATATATATATATATATATATATATATATATATATATATATATATATATATATATATATATATATATATATATATATATATATATATATATATATATATATATATATATATATATATATATATATATATATATATATATATATATATATATATATATATATATATGCATGCAAATATATTTCACACCCAGCGTAAATTTTCTCCAAAACATGCATTTTGCAATAAAAAATAGTTGTTACTGGGTCCAGTCGGGTCTGGTTGCTGTTTATATCTGAAACTTGTGTCCAAAGATGATAGGGATGTATACTTTACTATTCTGTTTAAAAATAATCATGCAGGGATGTTTTGGGGCTTTTTTATACAAGAATCAAAAACCTCCAATGGATCTTTATTTTGCATGGTGGTTGAATTAGAACCGGGCCCAGTCGGTTCTGGTTGCCGCTTTTACCCAGATTTAGTGTCAATTGTGTGGATGGATGCATTTTCACTATTATGTGTAAAATTAAAGATGGAGGGATGTTCTGGGAATATTTCCCACCGTCAATAGTGTCCAAAACATTTTGCGATAAAAATAGTGGTTGTATTAGAACAAGGCCCAATCGGTTCTGGTTGGTGTATTTACCCAGAATTTGTGTTGATTGAGTGCGTGGATGTAGTTTCACTATTTTCTATAAAAATAAAGTTTCCCACCATAAACTTTGTCCAAAACAGGCATTTTGCGATTAAAATAGTGGTCGTATTAGAACCAGGCCCAGTCGGTTCTGGTTGGTGCTTCTACTCATAATTAGTGTTGAATGTGTAGATGGATGTATTTTCACTATTCTGTGTAAAAATAATGATCCAGGATGGTTCTGGAGCTATTTTCCCACCATAAACAGTGTCCAAAACAGGCATTCTGCGATTAAAATAGTGGTTGTATTAGAACCAGGCCCAGTCTGTTCTGGTTGGTGAATTTACCCGAAAAATTGTATCCATTGACGATGGGGATGTATTTTTGAATATTATGTATAAAAATAATCATCTAGGGCAGGGGTGGCCAACCCGTAGCTCCCGAGCCGCATGCGGCTCTTTGCCCGGTTTCATGCAGCTCTTACGTCCATATCAAAGTTTGTATTTGTGTTTTATTTTTATTTGCGTGTGCGCTTCGCTTGAGTTCAATACGGTATTTTCGTCCAATGCGCATGTGCTTGGGATGAAAATACCTCAAAGTTTCCCAGTAGGAGCAAGGTCATTTGATTAAACGTTTTTAACAGAGTGGGAGAGCTCCCGTGAACCAGAAGCGACAATGAACGGCGTCTCGCAAACAAAAGTATCCCAAAGATCGAGTGTCGGCTGAAAAAGCCACACCCCCTGCGAGCCAGACCAAGGCGAGAGTGCTCAGCCGGGAGCAGCCAATAGGAGAGCGAGGTGTACACCCACGTGGTGGGCGCGCTAGTTAAAAGCCATTCATAATAAATGACAGCTCACAAGGAGCGAATGTTGCGCAAAAATAGGCTCTGATTTTATGACAGAAGTCCCACTAAGTAACATGCATAGTAAAAGAAAAACGCTATTGTAAATTATAATATTTTTGTTTGTGGACTTGGTTGAACTGAGAGTTTGTCTGTGTGAGACAGTGGACACAATATTCATTGTTGATAATGACTGGCCTGTGCTGTTAGTATTGTAGGAGTCAATTTATGTCATTACTATGCTGGTGTGTGATATTTACAATAAATCTGGCTGAGCAAAGGTATGTGTGTGATGTGGCTCTTTGCAGTAACAGTAAAAAATGTGGCTCTTGGTCTCTGACTGGTTGGCCACCCCTGATCTAGGGATCTTCAGAAGTTCTGTTATTCCCGAATCAATGACCTCCATTTGGGCACATTATTGACGGAGCTCACGACCATGATCCATTGTGTGGCTCGGATGTGTCCCTCAAACACAAATACTGGTCAGTCTCATCGAAAAATCCTAATGGCTCAGTTCCCTTGAGTGGGAGCGGCGAGGAACACCCTGCATTTGAAGACCATTGAAGGCAGGTTCCGGGCGTGTGTCGGCGCATCAGTCAGGCTGGGTAGCCGCTATGGCCCAGGTGATTTTCCAGGGCTGCCCTGCTCTTGACGGAATGGCCACCCAGCGGGGCTGTGTGTGCGCCATGGTGGGAGACTCGTGCTGCCCCTTCATCCCTGCCGGCATGTCCTGCTCGGTCCATGATGCCCTGCAGGCTATTAGGAACATGCAGAGAGCTGTGACCGGAGATTCGGTTCCACAACGAGGATGGCTTGACTGGTTCTTCTCTGGCTCATGGAAACAGCCACATCAATATTTTGATATTTTCACAGACACAAAAGGAGGGAATTGTGGGATGGACTGGCTAACTGGCTTAATAATTAATTATTCTTGTCGCACCATGTGGTCATACTGGTTTTACCTTTGTTTTTTTAAGATCTAGAATGCAAGGTAGACTAGCCAAACTGGTTTAACAATTGATTTAAAAGATCGTGGAATGTAAGAAAGACTAACAAGTTGGCCTTGCAATTGTTTGTTCGCCTCGCAAAATATAAGAAAGGCTGGCTAACAGGGTTTGCAATTGTTTCCTTGAATTGTGCGATGAAAAAGGGTTCAACTTCAGGAGTAACTGTCACTCTCCAGGTCATCCAGGGTCAAGTGCACACTTGGAAACTTTCATATTCGACCAAAATGTGCTTATCAGCGCATAAAAAGCACATTTGGTGGTACGCGGAAAAAACGGCAGCAGAATAAAAGGGCTATTTAGAAAGGTATCACCACTACGCAGAAGATCGTCGGCTACTCTGCCTTCACTGGAAGACATTGCCAGCCCTCGTTACCTCAGCAGAGCCAGGGACATGATCAGGGGACCCATGCCACCCTGGTCACAATCGGTTCCAGCTGCTGCTCTCTGGCAGACAGACGCTGTAAGTTTCCCACATCCGTAGGGACTCTAAACTTGGGGTAACACAACACAATCCCTTCTGTGTAATAACTTTGGGTGAGGTAATATGAATAGACACTAGGTACAAGGTGATCTGACACCTACATGCTGAATGAAGGTAAGTGAAAGACAGTGAGAGGTAAGTGATCCACTCAGGGGGTGGTGATGCAATTTATCCATAAAGGCAGAATTGTAAATTAAGAGTCTGGAGTCATAACTTGTAAAACTGTGTAAAACTGACAAAGACACAAATGTCTCTCTCTATATAGTGTAATATCATCAAATTTTATAATGTAATAAGTTTTTAATTCGGCATCATTCTAATGGCTAGATATTAAGTTATAATGAAAACTATGATACTTGGCCTAAACATGATTTTCAGCGCATGAAAAGCACATTCAGGCAATAAAAACTGAAATGTTCCCCTGCTGCCAAACAAACTGTCAGAGACACATAGTTACTGTGTATTTCGTGTATTATCGTCTAGTTCAAGTGAGTTTTTCATTTAGCATCATTCTAAGTGATAGAAAATAAGTTATAGTGAAAATTATGATACTTGCCCAAAACGTGATTTTCAGCACATGAAACGCACGTTAAGGCAATAAAAACTGAAATGTTCCCCTGCTTCCATACAAACTGTCAGAGACACGTAGTTACTGTGTATATAGTGTATAATCGTCCAATTCAAGTAGGTTTTTCATTTGGCATCATTCTGAGTCATAGAAATTAAGTTATAGTGAAAACCATGATACTTGGCCAAAACGTGATTTTTTAGCGCATGAAACGCACGTTAAAGGCAATAAAAACTGAAATGTTCCCCTGCTGCGAAACAAACTGTCAGAGGCACATAGTTACTGTGTATATAGTGTAAAATCGTCCAATTCAAGTAAGTAAGTTATAGTGAAAACTATGATACTTGGCCAAAACGTGATTTTCAGCGCATGAAACGCACGTTAAGGCAATAAAAACTGAAATGTTCCCCTGCTGCGAAACAAACTGTCAGAGACACATAGTTACTGTGTATATAGTGTATAATTGTCCAATTCAAGTAATTTTTTCATTTAGCATCTTTGTAAGTGATAGAAATTAAGTTATAGTGAAAATTATGATACTTGGCCAAAACGTGATTTTCAGCGCATGAAACGCACGTTAAGGCAATAAAAAGTGAAATGTTCCCCTGCTGCGAAACAAACTGTCAGAGGCACATTGTTACGGTGTATATGGTGTAAAATCGTCCAATTCAAGTAAGTTTTGCATTAAGCATCATTCTAAGTTATAGAAATTAAGTTATAGTGAAAATTATGATACTTGGCCAAAACGTGATTTTCAGCGCATGAAACGCACGTTAAGGCAATAAAAACTGAAATGTTCCCCTGCTCTGAAACAAACTGCCAGAGGCACATAGTTACTGTGGATATAGTGTAAAATCATCCAATTCAATTAGGTTTTGGATTTGGCATTATTCTAATTGCTAGAAATTAAGTTATAGTGAAAACTATGATACTTGGCCAAAACGTGATTTTCAGCGCATGAAACGCACGTTAAGGCAATAAAAGCTGAAATGTTCCCCTGCTGCGAAACAAACTGTCAGAGGCACATAGTTACTGTGTATATAGTGTAAAATCGTCCAATTCAAGTAAGTTTTGCATTTAGCATCAATCTAAGTGATAGAAATTAAGTTATAGTGGAAATTATGATACTTGGCCAAAACGTGGTTTTCAGCGCATGAAACGCACGTTAAGGCAATAAAAACTGAAATGTTCCCCTGCTGCGAAACAAACAGTCAGAGACACATAGTTACTGTGTATATAGTGTATTATCGTCCAATTCAAGTAAGTTTTTCATTTAGCATCATTCTAAGTGATAGAAATTAAGTTATAGTGAAAACTATCATACTCGGCCAAAACATGATTTTCAGCGCATGAAACGCACGTTAAGGCAATAAAAACTGAAATGTTCCCCTGCTGCGAAACAAACTGTCAGAGGCACATAGTTACTGTGTATATAGTGTAAAATCGTCCAATTTAAGTAAGTAGGTTATAGTGAAAACTATGATACTTGGCCAAAACGTGATTTTCAGCGCATGAAACGCACGTTAAGGCAATAAAAACTGAAATGTTCCCCTGCTGCGAAACAAACTGTCAGAGACACATAGTTACTGTGTATATAGTGTATAATTGTTCAATTCAAGTAAGTTTTTCATTTGGCATCTTTGTAAGTGATAGAAATTAAGTTAGAGTGAAAATTATGATACTTGGCCAAAACGTGATTTTCAGCGCTTGAAACGCACGTTAAGGCAATAAAAACTGAAATGTTCCCCTGCTGCGAAACAAACTGTCAGAGGCACATAGTTACTATCTATATAGTGTACAATCGTCCAATTCAAGTAAGTTTTGCATTAAGCATCATTTTAAGTGATTGAAATTAAGTTATAGTGAAAATTATGATACTTGGCCCAAACGTGATTTTCAGCGCATGAAACGCACGTTAAGGCAATAAAAACTGAAATGTTCCCCTGCTCTGAAACAAACTGCCAGAGGCACATAGTTACTGTGAATATGTGTAAAATCATCCAATTCAAGTAAGTTTTGGATTTGGCATCATTCTAAGTGCTAGAAATTAAGTTATAGTGAAAACTATGATACTTGGCCAAAACGTGATTTTCAGCGCATGAAACGCACGTTAAGGCAATAAAAACTGAAATGTTCCCCTGCTGCGAAACAAACTGTCAGAGGCACATAGTTACTGTGTATATAGTGTAAAATCGTCCAATTCAAGTGAGTTTTGCATTTAGCATCAATCTAATTGATAGAAATTAAGTTATAGTGAAAACTATGATACTTGGCCAAAACGTGATTTTCGGCGCATGAAACGCACGTTAAGGCAATAAAAACTGAAATGTTCCCCTGCTGCGAAACAAACTGTCAGAGGCACATAGTTACTGTGTATATAGTGTAAAATCGTCCAATTAAAGTAAGTGTTGCATTTAGCATCAATCTAAGTGATAGAAATTAAGTTATAGTGAAAATTGTGATACTTGGCCTAAACGTGATTTTCAGCACATGAAACGCACGTTAAGGCAATAAAAACTGAAATGTTCCCCTGCTGCGAAACAAACTGTCAGAGGCACATAGTTACTGTGTATATAGTGTAAAATCGTCCAATTCAAGTAAATTTTGCATTTAGCATCATTCTAAGTGATAGAAATTAAGTTATAGTGAAAATTGTGATACTTGCCCAAAACGTTATTTTCAGCACATGAAACGCACGTTAAGGCAATAAAAACTGAAATGTTCCCCTGCTTCGAAACAAACTGTCAGAGGCACATAGTTACTGTGTATATAGTGTAAAATCGTCCAAATAAAGTAAGTGTTGCATTTAGCATCAATCTAAGTGATAGAAATTAAGTTATAGTGAAAATTGTGATACTTGGCCAAAACGTGATTTTCAGCACATGAAACGCACGTTAAGGCAATAAAAACTGAAATGTTCCCCTGCTGCGAAACAAACTGTCAGAGGCACATAGTTATTGTGTATATAGTGTAAAATCGTCCATTTCAAGTAAGTTTTGCATTTAGCATCATTCTAAGTGATAAAAATTAAGTTATAGTGAAAACTATGATACTTGGCCAAAACGTGATTTTCAGCGCATGAAACGCACGTTAAGGCAATAAAAACTGAAATGCTCCCCTGCTGCGAAACAAACTGTCAGAGACACATAGTTACTGTGTATATAGTATATAATTGTCCGATTCAAGTAAGTTTTTCATTTGGCATCTTTCTTAGTGACAGAAATTAAGTTATAGTGAAAATTATGATACTTGGCCAAAACGTGATTTTCAGCGCATGAAACGCACGTTAAGGCAATAAAAACTGAAATGTTCCCCTGCTGCGAAACAAACTGTCAGAGGCACATAGTTACTGTATATATAGTGTACAATCGTCCAATTCAAGTAAGTTTTGCATTAAGCATCATTTTAAGTGATAGAAATTAAGTTATAGTGAAAACTATGATACTTGCCCAAAACGTGATTTTCAGCGCATGAAACGCACGTTAAGGCAATAAAAACTGAAATGTTCCCCTGCTCTGAAACAAACTGCCAGAGGCACATAGTTACTGTGGATATAGTGTAAAAGCATCCAATTCAAGTAAGTTTTGCATTTAGCCTCAATCTAAGTGATAGAATTTAAGTTATAGTGGAAATTATGATACTTGGCCAAAACGTGGTTTTCAGCGCATGAAACGCACGTTAAGGCAATAAAAACTGAAATGTTCCCCTCCTGCGAAACAAACAGTCAGAGACACATAGTTACTGTGTATATAGTGTATTATCGTCCAATTCAAGTAAGTATTTCATTTAGCATCATTCTAAGTGATAGAAATTAAGTTATAGTGAAAACTATGATACTTTGCCGAAACGTGATTTTCAGCGCATGAAACGCACGTTAAGGCAATAAAAACTGAAATGTTCCCCTGCTGCGAAACAAACTGTCAGAGGCACATAGTTACTGTGTATATAGTGTAAAATCGTCCAATTTAAGTAAGTAGGTTATAGTGAAAACTATGATACTTGGCCAAAACGTGATTTTCAGCGCATGAAACGCACGTTAAGGCAATAAAAACTGAAATGTTCCCCTGCTGCGAAACAAACTGTCAGAGACACATAGTTACTGTGTATATAGTGTATAATTGTTCAATTCAAGTAAGTTTTTCATTTGGCATCTTTGTAAGTGATAGAAATTAAGTTAGAGTGAAAATTATGATACTTGGCCAAAACGTGATTTTCAGCGCTTGAAACGCACGTTAAGGCAATAAAAACTGAAATGTTCCCCTGCTGCGAAACAAACTGTCAGAGGCACATAGTTACTATCTATATAGTGTACAATCGTCCAATTCAAGTAAGTTTTGCATTAAGCATCATTTTAAGTGATAGAAATTAAGTTATAGTGAAAATTATGATACTTGGCCCAAACGTGATTTTCAGCGCATGAAACGCACGTTAAGGCAATAAAAACTGAAATGTTCCCCTGCTCTGAAACAAACTGCCAGAGGCACATAGTTACTGTGAATATGTGTAAAATCATCCAATTCAAGTAAGTTTTGGATTTGGCATCATTCTAAGTGCTAGAAATTAAGTTATAGTGAAAACTATGATACTTGGCCAAAACGTGATTTTCAGCGCATGAAACGCACGTTAAGGCAATAAAAACTGAAATGTTCCCCTGCTGCGAAACAAACTGTCAGAGGCACATAGTTACTGTGTATATAGTGTAAAATCGTCCAATTCAAGTGAGTTTTGCATTTAGCATCAATCTAATTGATAGAAATTAAGTTATAGTGAAAACTATGATACTTGGCCAAAACGTGATTTTCGGCGCATGAAACGCACGTTAAGGCCATAAAAACTGAAATGTTCCCCTGCTGCGAAACAAACTGTCAGAGGCACATAGTTACTGTGTATATAGTGTAAAATCGTCCAATTAAAGTAAGTGTTGCATTTAGCATCAATCTAAGTGATAGAAATTAAGTTATAGTGAAAATTGTGATACTTGGCCTAAACGTGATTTTCAGCACATGAAACGCACGTTAAGGCAATAAAAACTGAAATGTTCCCCTGCTGCGAAACAAACTGTCAGAGGCACATAGTTACTGTGTATATAGTGTAAAATCGTCCAATTCAAGTAAATTTTGCATTTAGCATCATTCTAAGTGATAGAAATTAAGTTATAGTGAAAATTGTGATACTTGCCCAAAACGTTATTTTCAGCACATGAAACGCACGTTAAGGCAATAAAAACTGAAATGTTCCCCTGCTTCGAAACAAACTGTCAGAGGCACATAGTTACTGTGTATATAGTGTAAAATCGTCCAAATAAAGTAAGTGTTGCATTTAGCATCAATCTAAGTGATAGAAATTAAGTTATAGTGAAAATTGTGATACTTGGCCAAAACGTGATTTTCAGCACATGAAACGCACGTTAAGGCAATAAAAACTGAAATGTTCCCCTGCTGCGAAACAAACTGTCAGAGGCACATAGTTATTGTGTATATAGTGTAAAATCGTCCATTTCAAGTAAGTTTTGCATTTAGCATCATTCTAAGTGATAAAAATTAAGTTATAGTGAAAACTATGATACTTGGCCAAAACGTGATTTTCAGCGCATGAAACGCACGTTAAGGCAATAAAAACTGAAATGCTCCCCTGCTGCGAAACAAACTGTCAGAGACACATAGTTACTGTGTATATAGTATATAATTGTCCGATTCAAGTAAGTTTTTCATTTGGCATCTTTCTTAGTGACAGAAATTAAGTTATAGTGAAAATTATGATACTTGGCCAAAACGTGATTTTCAGCGCATGAAACGCACGTTAAGGCAATAAAAACTGAAATGTTCCCCTGCTGCGAAACAAACTGTCAGAGGCACATAGTTACTATCTATATAGTGTACAATCGTCCAATTCAAGTAAGTTTTGCATTAAGCATCATTTTAAGTGATAGAAATTAAGTTATAGTGAAAATTATGATACTTGGCCCAAACGTGATTTTCAGCGCATGAAACGCACGTTAAGGCAATAAAAACTGAAATGTTCCCCTGCTCTGAAACAAACTGCCAGAGGCACATAGTTACTGTGAATATGTGTAAAATCATCCAATTCAAGTAAGTTTTGGATTTGGCATCATTCTAAGTGCTAGAAATTAAGTTATAGTGAAAACTATGATACTTGGCCAAAACGTGATTTTCAGCGCATGAAACGCACGTTAAGGCAATAAAAACTGAAATGTTCCCCTGCTGCGAAACAAACTGTCAGAGACACATAGTTACTGTGTATATAGTGTATAATTGTTCAATTCAAGTAAGTTTTTCATTTGGCATCTTTGTAAGTGATAGAAATTAAGTTAGAGTGAAAATTATGATACTTGGCCAAAACGTGATTTTCAGCGCTTGAAACGCACGTTAAGGCAATAAAAACTGAAATGTTCCCCTGCTGCGAAACAAACTGTCAGAGGCACATAGTTACTATCTATATAGTGTACAATCGTCCAATTCAAGTAAGTTTTGCATTAAGCATCATTTTAAGTGATAGAAATTAAGTTATAGTGAAAATTATGATACTTGGCCCAAACGTGATTTTCAGCGCATGAAACGCACGTTAAGGCAATAAAAACTGAAATGTTCCCCTGCTCTGAAACAAACTGCCAGAGGCACATAGTTACTGTGAATATGTGTAAAATCATCCAATTCAAGTAAGTTTTGGATTTGGCATCATTCTAAGTGCTAGAAATTAAGTTATAGTGAAAACTATGATACTTGGCCAAAACGTGATTTTCAGCGCATGAAACGCACGTTAAGGCAATAAAAACTGAAATGTTCCCCTGCTGCGAAACAAACTGTCAGAGGCACATAGTTACTGTGTATATAGTGTAAAATCGTCCAATTCAAGTGAGTTTTGCATTTAGCATCAATCTAATTGATAGAAATTAAGTTATAGTGAAAACTATGATACTTGGCCAAAACGTGATTTTCGGCGCATGAAACGCACGTTAAGGCCATAAAAACTGAAATGTTCCCCTGCTGCGAAACAAACTGTCAGAGGCACATAGTTACTGTGTATATAGTGTAAAATCGTCCAATTAAAGTAAGTGTTGCATTTAGCATCAATCTAAGTGATAGAAATTAAGTTATAGTGAAAATTGTGATACTTGGCCTAAACGTGATTTTCAGCACATGAAACGCACGTTAAGGCAATAAAAACTGAAATGTTCCCCTGCTGCGAAACAAACTGTCAGAGGCACATAGTTACTGTGTATATAGTGTAAAATCGTCCAATTCAAGTAAATTTTGCATTTAGCATCATTCTAAGTGATAGAAATTAAGTTATAGTGAAAATTGTGATACTTGCCCAAAACGTTATTTTCAGCACATGAAACGCACGTTAAGGCAATAAAAACTGAAATGTTCCCCTGCTTCGAAACAAACTGTCAGAGGCACATAGTTACTGTGTATATAGTGTAAAATCGTCCAAATAAAGTAAGTGTTGCATTTAGCATCAATCTAAGTGATAGAAATTAAGTTATAGTGAAAATTGTGATACTTGGCCAAAACGTGATTTTCAGCACATGAAACGCACGTTAAGGCAATAAAAACTGAAATGTTCCCCTGCTGCGAAACAAACTGTCAGAGGCACATAGTTATTGTGTATATAGTGTAAAATCGTCCATTTCAAGTAAGTTTTGCATTTAGCATCATTCTAAGTGATAAAAATTAAGTTATAGTGAAAACTATGATACTTGGCCAAAACGTGATTTTCAGCGCATGAAACGCACGTTAAGGCAATAAAAACTGAAATGCTCCCCTGCTGCGAAACAAACTGTCAGAGACACATAGTTACTGTGTATATAGTATATAATTGTCCGATTCAAGTAAGTTTTTCATTTGGCATCTTTCTTAGTGACAGAAATTAAGTTATAGTGAAAATTATGATACTTGGCCAAAACGTGATTTTCAGCGCATGAAACGCACGTTAAGGCAATAAAAACTGAAATGTTCCCCTGCTGCGAAACAAACTGTCAGAGGCACATAGTTACTGTATATATAGTGTACAATCGTCCAATTCAAGTAAGTTTTGCATTAAGCATCATTCTAAGTGATAGAAATTAAGTTATAGTGAAAACTATGATACTTGCCCAAAACGTGATTTTCAGCGCATGAAACGCACGTTAAGGCAATAAAAACTGAAATGTTCCCCTGCTCTGAAACAAACTGCCAGAGGCACATAGTTACTGTGGATATAGTGTAAAAGCATCCAATTCAAGTAAGTTTTGCATTTAGCCTCAATCTAAGTGATAGAATTTAAGTTATAGTGGAAATTATGATACTTGGCCAAAACGTGGTTTTCAGCGCATGAAACGCACGTTAAGGCAATAAAAACTGAAATGTTCCCCTCCTGCGAAACAAACAGTCAGAGACACATAGTTACTGTGTATATAGTGTATTATCGTCCAATTCAAGTAAATATTTCATTTAGCATCATTCTAAGTGATAGAAATTAAGTTATAGTGAAAACTATGATACTTTGCCGAAACGTGATTTTCAGCGCATGAAACGCACGTTAAGGCAATAAAAACTGAAATGTTCCCCTGCTGCGAAACAAACTGTCAGAGGCACATAGTTACTGTGTATATAGTGTAAAATCGTCCAATTTAAGTAAGTAGGTTATAGTGAAAACTATGATACTTGGCCAAAACGTGATTTTCAGCGCATGAAACGCACGTTAAGGCAATAAAAACTGAAATGTTCCCCTGCTGCGAAACAAACTGTCAGAGACACATAGTTACTGTGTATATAGTGTATAATTGTTCAATTCAAGTAAGTTTTTCATTTGGCATCTTTGTAAGTGATAGAAATTAAGTTAGAGTGAAAATTATGATACTTGGCCAAAACGTGATTTTCAGCGCTTGAAACGCACGTTAAGGCAATAAAAACTGAAATGTTCCCCTGCTGCGAAACAAACTGTCAGAGGCACATAGTTACTATCTATATAGTGTACAATCGTCCAATTCAAGTAAGTTTTGCATTAAGCATCATTTTAAGTGATAGAAATTAAGTTATAGTGAAAATTATGATACTTGGCCCAAACGTGATTTTCAGCGCATGAAACGCACGTTAAGGCAATAAAAACTGAAATGTTCCCCTGCTCTGAAACAAACTGCCAGAGGCACATAGTTACTGTGAATATGTGTAAAATCATCCAATTCAAGTAAGTTTTGGATTTGGCATCATTCTAAGTGCTAGAAATTAAGTTATAGTGAAAACTATGATACTTGGCCAAAACGTGATTTTCAGCGCATGAAACGCACGTTAAGGCAATAAAAACTGAAATGTTCCCCTGCTGCGAAACAAACTGTCAGAGGCACATAGTTACTGTGTATATAGTGTAAAATCGTCCAATTCAAGTGAGTTTTGCATTTAGCATCAATCTAATTGATAGAAATTAAGTTATAGTGAAAACTATGATACTTGGCCAAAACGTGATTTTCGGCGCATGAAACGCACGTTAAGGCCATAAAAACTGAAATGTTCCCCTGCTGCGAAACAAACTGTCAGAGGCACATAGTTACTGTGTATATAGTGTAAAATCGTCCAATTAAAGTAAGTGTTGCATTTAGCATCAATCTAAGTGATAGAAATTAAGTTATAGTGAAAATTGTGATACTTGGCCTAAACGTGATTTTCAGCACATGAAACGCACGTTAAGGCAATAAAAACTGAAATGTTCCCCTGCTGCGAAACAAACTGTCAGAGGCACATAGTTACTGTGTATATAGTGTAAAATCGTCCAATTCAAGTAAATTTTGCATTTAGCATCATTCTAAGTGATAGAAATTAAGTTATAGTGAAAATTGTGATACTTGCCCAAAACGTTATTTTCAGCACATGAAACGCACGTTAAGGCAATAAAAACTGAAATGTTCCCCTGCTTCGAAACAAACTGTCAGAGGCACATAGTTACTGTGTATATAGTGTAAAATCGTCCAAATAAAGTAAGTGTTGCATTTAGCATCAATCTAAGTGATAGAAATTAAGTTATAGTGAAAATTGTGATACTTGGCCAAAACGTGATTTTCAGCACATGAAACGCACGTTAAGGCAATAAAAACTGAAATGTTCCCCTGCTGCGAAACAAACTGTCAGAGGCACATAGTTATTGTGTATATAGTGTAAAATCGTCCATTTCAAGTAAGTTTTGCATTTAGCATCATTCTAAGTGATAAAAATTAAGTTATAGTGAAAACTATGATACTTGGCCAAAACGTGATTTTCAGCGCATGAAACGCACGTTAAGGCAATAAAAACTGAAATGCTCCCCTGCTGCGAAACAAACTGTCAGAGACACATAGTTACTGTGTATATAGTATATAATTGTCCGATTCAAGTAAGTTTTTCATTTGGCATCTTTCTTAGTGACAGAAATTAAGTTATAGTGAAAATTATGATACTTGGCCAAAACGTGATTTTCAGCGCATGAAACGCACGTTAAGGCAATAAAAACTGAAATGTTCCCCTGCTGTGAAACAAACTGTCAGAGGCACATAGTTACTGTATATATAGTGTACAATCGTCCAATTCAAGTAAGTTTTGCATTAAGCATCATTCTAAGTGATAGAAATTAAGTTATAGTGAAAACTATGATACTTGGCCAAAACGTGATTTTCAGCGCATGAAACGCACGTTAAGGCAATAAAAACTGAAATGTTCCCCTGCTCTGAAACAAACTGCCAGAGGCACATAGTTACTGTGGATATAGTGTAAAAGCATCCAATTCAAGTAAGTTTTGCATTTAGCCTCAATCTAAGTGATAGAATTTAAGTTATAGTGGAAATTATGATACTTGGCCAAAACGTGGTTTTCAGCGCATGAAACGCACGTTAAGGCAATAAAAACTGAAATGTTCCCCTCCTGCGAAACAAACAGTCAGAGACACATAGTTACTGTGTATATAGTGTATTATCGTCCAATTCAAGTAAGTATTTCATTTAGCATCATTCTAAGTGATAGAAATTAAGTTATAGTGAAAACTATGATACTTTGCCGAAACGTGATTTTCAGCGCATGAAACGCACGTTAAGGCAATAAAAACTGAAATGTTCCCCTGCTGCGAAACAAACTGTCAGAGACACATACTGACTTCTTTATAGGACTAGGTGTTAAATATCCCTAATATTCAGCACATCAATTGACAGAGATTGGAGATATCGTCTTACATGGGGTGGGATTTGGCTAGGATCACGTGGTGCCACCTGCACGCCACATCATCAGTTGTTTGCCCCACACGTCATTGGGTGTTTCGGCCACTTATAACAAGACACCCTCTGCAGAGGTTGGCCCACCACAGGATGATCAGCCCCGGGTGTGTGGCGCAAGGTGGAACCACGCGATCAATTGGCAGCCCATGTTGCATCCTTACGTTTCACCCACAGCCAGTGACTGCTCCGTTCCGCTGCAGTGGCAAGTTCTTTAATTGCCTTCCGTTGGGCCTGCCCCCTAATCCCTACTTCTTCAGGAGCCTTGTGGTGGACTTGGCAACAAAGCCTCGACAGCCCACCTCCACCGGCCACACCTTTACGCTCCAGCCCCGCCCCTCTGCTTCAGCTGCTAAGTTGGTATATCGCAGCCTCTTCCGCTCAAATGCTTCATCGATGGCCTCTTCCCATGGGACAGTGAGCTCAACAATGAAGACACGCCGGCAGCATTTGGACCAGAGAACCAGATCGGGGCGCAGGTTGGTTGTTGCAATTTCTGGTGGGAAGGTGAGTCTCTGGGTGAGGTCCACCCGCATTTCCCAGTCCCGGGCAGCGTTCAGTGGGCCTGGATCCGGAGGAGATGTCTTGGTTCCTCTCTTCTCCCCTTCCCGAACAAAAGTTGTTTTCTGTGGGACTGTAGTCTGGAGAGGCAAGGCATTGGTGGTTACCCTCCTGCTCTCGAGTTCAGCAGCCAGGCACTTCAACACCTGGTTGTGGCGCCAGGAGTATCTTCCCTGCGTTAGGCTGGTCTTGCAACCCACCAAGATGTGTTTGAGGGTTGCCGGGGCTGCACACTGGAGGCAGGCTGGGTCCTCTCCATACCAGACATGTAGATTGGTTGGAGAGGGCAGGACATCATATGTGGCTCCAATGATGAAGCTTAGCCTATTGGCCTCCATGCTCCACAGATCACCCCACGTGATTTTCCTCCTCTCCACACCTTCCCACTTCATCCAGCGGCCTTGCTGAGCCTGGGAGACCGCTGTGGCACATCTGGCTGCTTCCTCCTGGTGGCGCACTTCCTCCACCACCATGTGCCGCCGTTCAGCTGGGGCAGCCCTTTGCCAGGTGGGTGTTGCTGTCTCCAACCCAAGGCCACCTCTGCCATGTTGGACATGACCCACTATATCCCGGTGTCGGAGGGCGGTCTTTGCCCCTGCAACTGCTGCAGATGGCCTCCATTTCCTCCCCGTTGCTAGGGTTGGAGCGGCACCTCTGACGAATGGATCCCGGGATTCATTGAGAGTCATCTCCAGTCTTGACTTGGCACATTTGTACTCCTCCGTCAGGCCTGAGATTGGTAGGGAGAGAACTCCATTGCCAAACAAGCCAATGCTGCTCAGGCATCTCGGCAGTCCAAGCCACTTCCTCACCTGCGAATTCACCAGTCTCTCCAGCCGATTGGCGTGGGATATAGTGACCTCATAGATGGAAATTGGCCACATGAGACGAGGCAGCAGCCCGAACTGAAAGCACCACAGTTTCAGCTTTCCAGGCAGAGCTGTGCTGTTGATCTGCTTGAGGCCATTGATGGTATCTTGCTTGAGTTGCTCCAACTGCTTCGAATCTTTGAGCTCTGCGCTGTACCAGCGGCCAAGACTTTTGACAGGTTTCTCCAGAATGGTTGGTATTGGCTCGTTGTTGACATGGAACCTCTCATTGGTGAGCTTGCCCTTGACAATGGAGATACTGCGGGATTTGCTGGGTTTTATCTCCATTCGTGCCCATTTGATGTTTCCCTGGAGTTTATCCAGCAGGCGTTTGGTGCATGCGCTTGTTGTTGTTATTGTCGTCATGTCATCCATGTACGCTCTGATTGGAGGAAGACGCAGTCCGCTCTTCAACCGTTCCCCTCCAACCACCCATCAGGATGCTCGGATAATAAGCTCCATTGCCATGGTAAACGCCAGTGGGGATATGGTGCAGCCCGCCATTATGCCAATCTCGAGATGCTGCCAGGCAGTTGTACTAGTCTGTGTTGCAAGGCAGAACTGGAGGTCTTGGAAATAGGCTCTGACCAGACCTGTGATGCACTCGGGGACTTGGAAGAAGTTGAACGCTGTCCACAAAACCTCATGAGGCACTGAGCCGAATGCATTGGCAAGGTCCAAGAATACCACATGCAGGTCCTTCTTCTCCTTCTTGGCCGTCTGCACCTGGTGCCAGATGACACTTGTGTGTTCCAGACATCCTGAGAATCCACTTATCCCTGCCTTCTGCACTGAGGTGTCGACAAGGTTGTTCCTCTGCAGGAATGCTGAGAGCCTCTGGGCCACAACACTGAAGAATATCTTTCTTTCCACATTCAGAAGACAGATCTGTCCGAACTGATCGATGGTTGAGGAATTCTTCTCTTTGGGAATCAGGATCCCTCCCGCTCGTCGCCATGCCTTCGGTATAATTCCTTTTTCCCATACCACTCTCATCAGCCTCCAGAGGTACTTCAGCACGCCCGGCGTGTTCTTATAGAAACGATATGGAACGCCGTTGGGTCCAGGGGCTGAGGCAGTTCTTGCCCGCTTTACTGTGCTCTCAACTTCGCTCCATGTTGGGGGCCTTGTTTCCATCTGGTGCTCTGGTGGATGGATTGGTGGCATGTCATCCGGAATGCTGGCTGGCACATGCCTCTGATTGTCGGAGTAGGTCTTCCTCAGGTGCTCCTCTAGTTCCCCTACGGGTGCTTTGAGGGTCCCAGTTTTCTCCTTGACAAAGAGGTCTTTGACGAACTTGTGGGGATCTCTGTAGAAGGCAGTCCTCGTTCGTTCCTTCTTCTTGTGTTGTTTTCTCAAGCATTCTGCTCTTCGCAGTGTTGCAAGACGCTGCTTGATGTCGCCCTGTAGTGCCTCAAGTCCTTTCTTTTCCACTTCTGTGGCCCTCTTCCACTGTTTTCTCAGGGACCTTCTTTCTTTCACAAGTCTTTCAATCTCTTTTTGTCTCCTGGACTTGAGATGAGCTGCTGGTTCCTTCTGTGTCCTAGGATTCTTACTCTTCACCCCAAATCTCTCCGATCCATAGTTGTAGATGAACTCTCCAATTTTGTCCAGCTTCTTGTCCACGCTCCCTTTCAGGCCTTCAAGAAGATGGACAAGGTCTGTGTCGGTGGTTTCCCACTCCTTTTTCTGGCAGGATTTAGGCCACAAGATTTGAGGCTTCCGTCCGTTCATCTTCCTCTCTATTGCCATCTGTGGCTGGATGGGCTCTGGGCTCATGTCCGTTGGTGGATCCGTGCTTGGTTGAGCTTCGTCTGGGGTTCTGATACCCTGTGAACTGTGGTGAGTGTCCCGCCACTGGGCTTCACTCGACTTATTTGTCCTACCTCTGAGGAAGTAGTGGTCAATGCGAGGCCCCTCGCTAAGCTCTTTCAGGCACTTTTTCCTGCCCTGGTGGATCTTGAGACCCTTCTCTGATGTAACCTTTTCCCAGCCACAGATGCAGCTTTGTAGCTTGTGTCCTGCCAGTGCTGTTACTCCGTCAACTGTTGTGCTGAACATTTGATTCGTTGTCGTTTCCGTTGCAAGGTTCGTTACCGTGTGGTCCGTTGATGAGTCATCTTCCGCCCCCGCTCTCGCAGACTCCAGGGGTGTTTTTCCTTTAGAACTTTTCGAAGCGATAATTGGGTGGATCCAAGACACTGTGTAGTGAAAGGCTCCTGCCAGCAAGGGTAGCTAACCCATGCCAGCCCCGTTGGGGTCTATTCCCTCCTGCCAGCAGTCTCTTCAGGCCGTCACCAGGTCACATAGTTACACATAGTTACTGTGTATATAGTGTATAATTGTCCAATTCAAGTAAGTTTTGCATTTAGCATCATTCTAAGTGATAGAAATTAAGTTATAGTGAAAATTATGATACTTGGCCAAAACGTGGTTTTCAGCGCATGAAACGCACGTTAAGGCAATAAAAACTGAAATGTTCCCCTGCTGCGAAACAAACTGCCAGAGGCACATAGTTACTGTGTATATAGTAAAATCATCCAATTCAAGTAAGTTTTGCATTTGGCATCATTCTAAGTGCTAGAAATTAAGTTATAGTGAAAACTATGATACTTGGCCAAAACGTGATTTTCAGCACATGAAACGCACGTTAAGGCAATAAAAACTGAAATGTTCCCCTGCTGCGAAACAAACTGTCAGAGGCACATAGTTATTGTGTATATAGTGTAAAATCGTCCATTTCAAGTAAGTTTTGCATTTAGCATCATTCTAAGTGATAAAAATTAAGTTATAGTGAAAACTATGATACTTGGCCAAAACGTGATTTTCAGCGCATGAAACGCACGTTAAGGCAATAAAAACTGAAATGCTCCCCTGCTGCGAAACAAACTGTCAGAGACACATAGTTACTGTGTATATAGTATATAATTGTCCGATTCAAGTAAGTTTTTCATTTGGCATCTTTCTTAGTGACAGAAATTAAGTTATAGTGAAAATTATGATACTTGGCCAAAACGTGATTTTCAGCGCATGAAACGCACGTTAAGGCAATAAAAACTGAAATGTTCCCCTGCTGTGAAACAAACTGTCAGAGGCACATAGTTACTGTATATATAGTGTACAATCGTCCAATTCAAGTAAGTTTTGCATTAAGCATCATTCTAAGTGATAGAAATTAAGTTATAGTGAAAACTATGATACTTGGCCAAAACGTGATTTTCAGCGCATGAAACGCACGTTAAGGCAATAAAAACTGAAATGTTCCCCTGCTCTGAAACAAACTGCCAGAGGCACATAGTTACTGTGGATATAGTGTAAAAGCATCCAATTCAAGTAAGTTTTGCATTTAGCCTCAATCTAAGTGATAGAATTTAAGTTATAGTGGAAATTATGATACTTGGCCAAAACGTGGTTTTCAGCGCATGAAACGCACGTTAAGGCAATAAAAACTGAAATGTTCCCCTCCTGCGAAACAAACAGTCAGAGACACATAGTTACTGTGTATATAGTGTATTATCGTCCAATTCAAGTAAGTATTTCATTTAGCATCATTCTAAGTGATAGAAATTAAGTTATAGTGAAAACTATGATACTTTGCCGAAACGTGATTTTCAGCGCATGAAACGCACGTTAAGGCAATAAAAACTGAAATGTTCCCCTGCTGCGAAACAAACTGTCAGAGACACATACTGACTTCTTTATAGGACTAGGTGTTAAATATCCCTAATATTCAGCACATCAATTGACAGAGATTGGAGATATCGTCTTACATGGGGTGGGATTTGGCTAGGATCACGTGGTGCCACCTGCACGCCACATCATCAGTTGTTTGCCCCACACGTCATTGGGTGTTTCGGCCACTTATAACAAGACACCCTCTGCAGAGGTTGGCCCACCACAGGATGATCAGCCCCGGGTGTGTGGCGCAAGGTGGAACCACGCGATCAATTGGCAGCCCATGTTGCATCCTTACGTTTCACCCACAGCCAGTGACTGCTCCGTTCCGCTGCAGTGGCAAGTTCTTTAATTGCCTTCCGTTGGGCCTGCCCCCTAATCCCTACTTCTTCAGGAGCCTTGTGGTGGACTTGGCAACAAAGCCTCGACAGCCCACCTCCACCGGCCACACCTTTACGCTCCAGCCCCGCCCCTCTGCTTCAGCTGCTAAGTTGGTATATCGCAGCCTCTTCCGCTCAAATGCTTCATCGATGGCCTCTTCCCATGGGACAGTGAGCTCAACAATGAAGACACGCCGGCAGCATTTGGACCAGAGAACCAGATCGGGGCGCAGGTTGGTTGTTGCAATTTCTGGTGGGAAGGTGAGTCTCTGGGTGAGGTCCACCCGCATTTCCCAGTCCCGGGCAGCGTTCAGTGGGCCTGGATCCGGAGGAGATGTCTTGGTTCCTCTCTTCTCCCCTTCCCGAACAAAAGTTGTTTTCTGTGGGACTGTAGTCTGGAGAGGCAAGGCATTGGTGGTTACCCTCCTGCTCTCGAGTTCAGCAGCCAGGCACTTCAACACCTGGTTGTGGCGCCAGGAGTATCTTCCCTGCGTTAGGCTGGTCTTGCAACCCACCAAGATGTGTTTGAGGGTTGCCGGGGCTGCACACTGGAGGCAGGCTGGGTCCTCTCCATACCAGACATGTAGATTGGTTGGAGAGGGCAGGACATCATATGTGGCTCCAATGATGAAGCTTAGCCTATTGGCCTCCATGCTCCACAGATCACCCCACGTGATTTTCCTCCTCTCCACACCTTCCCACTTCATCCAGCGGCCTTGCTGAGCCTGGGAGACCGCTGTGGCACATCTGGCTGCTTCCTCCTGGTGGCGCACTTCCTCCACCACCATGTGCCGCCGTTCAGCTGGGGCAGCCCTTTGCCAGGTGGGTGTTGCTGTCTCCAACCCAAGGCCACCTCTGCCATGTTGGACATGACCCACTATATCCCGGTGTCGGAGGGCGGTCTTTGCCCCTGCAACTGCTGCAGATGGCCTCCATTTCCTCCCCGTTGCTAGGGTTGGAGCGGCACCTCTGACGAATGGATCCCGGGATTCATTGAGAGTCATCTCCAGTCTTGACTTGGCACATTTGTACTCCTCCGTCAGGCCTGAGATTGGTAGGGAGAGAACTCCATTGCCAAACAAGCCAATGCTGCTCAGGCATCTCGGCAGTCCAAGCCACTTCCTCACCTGCGAATTCACCAGTCTCTCCAGCCGATTGGCGTGGGATATAGTGACCTCATAGATGGAAATTGGCCACATGAGACGAGGCAGCAGCCCGAACTGAAAGCACCACAGTTTCAGCTTTCCAGGCAGAGCTGTGCTGTTGATCTGCTTGAGGCCATTGATGGTATCTTGCTTGAGTTGCTCCAACTGCTTCGAATCTTTGAGCTCTGCGCTGTACCAGCGGCCAAGACTTTTGACAGGTTTCTCCAGAATGGTTGGTATTGGCTCGTTGTTGACATGGAACCTCTCATTGGTGAGCTTGCCCTTGACAATGGAGATACTGCGGGATTTGCTGGGTTTTATCTCCATTCGTGCCCATTTGATGTTTCCCTGGAGTTTATCCAGCAGGCGTTTGGTGCATGCGCTTGTTGTTGTTATTGTCGTCATGTCATCCATGTACGCTCTGATTGGAGGAAGACGCAGTCCGCTCTTCAACCGTTCCCCTCCAACCACCCATCAGGATGCTCGGATAATAAGCTCCATTGCCATGGTAAACGCCAGTGGGGATATGGTGCAGCCCGCCATTATGCCAATCTCGAGATGCTGCCAGGCAGTTGTACTAGTCTGTGTTGCAAGGCAGAACTGGAGGTCTTGGAAATAGGCTCTGACCAGACCTGTGATGCACTCGGGGACTTGGAAGAAGTTGAACGCTGTCCACAAAACCTCATGAGGCACTGAGCCGAATGCATTGGCAAGGTCCAAGAATACCACATGCAGGTCCTTCTTCTCCTTCTTGGCCGTCTGCACCTGGTGCCAGATGACACTTGTGTGTTCCAGACATCCTGAGAATCCACTTATCCCTGCCTTCTGCACTGAGGTGTCGACAAGGTTGTTCCTCTGCAGGAATGCTGAGAGCCTCTGGGCCACAACACTGAAGAATATCTTTCTTTCCACATTCAGAAGACAGATCTGTCCGAACTGATCGATGGTTGAGGAATTCTTCTCTTTGGGAATCAGGATCCCTCCCGCTCGTCGCCATGCCTTCGGTATAATTCCTTTTTCCCATACCACTCTCATCAGCCTCCAGAGGTACTTCAGCACGCCCGGCGTGTTCTTATAGAAACGATATGGAACGCCGTTGGGTCCAGGGGCTGAGGCAGTTCTTGCCCGCTTTACTGTGCTCTCAACTTCGCTCCATGTTGGGGGCCTTGTTTCCATCTGGTGCTCTGGTGGATGGATTGGTGGCATGTCATCCGGAATGCTGGCTGGCACATGCCTCTGATTGTCGGAGTAGGTCTTCCTCAGGTGCTCCTCTAGTTCCCCTACGGGTGCTTTGAGGGTCCCAGTTTTCTCCTTGACAAAGAGGTCTTTGACGAACTTGTGGGGATCTCTGTAGAAGGCAGTCCTCGTTCGTTCCTTCTTCTTGTGTTGTTTTCTCAAGCATTCTGCTCTTCGCAGTGTTGCAAGACGCTGCTTGATGTCGCCCTGTAGTGCCTCAAGTCCTTTCTTTTCCACTTCTGTGGCCCTCTTCCACTGTTTTCTCAGGGACCTTCTTTCTTTCACAAGTCTTTCAATCTCTTTTTGTCTCCTGGACTTGAGATGAGCTGCTGGTTCCTTCTGTGTCCTAGGATTCTTACTCTTCACCCCAAATCTCTCCGATCCATAGTTGTAGATGAACTCTCCAATTTTGTCCAGCTTCTTGTCCACGCTCCCTTTCAGGCCTTCAAGAAGATGGACAAGGTCTGTGTCGGTGGTTTCCCACTCCTTTTTCTGGCAGGATTTAGGCCACAAGATTTGAGGCTTCCGTCCGTTCATCTTCCTCTCTATTGCCATCTGTGGCTGGATGGGCTCTGGGCTCATGTCCGTTGGTGGATCCGTGCTTGGTTGAGCTTCGTCTGGGGTTCTGATACCCTGTGAACTGTGGTGAGTGTCCCGCCACTGGGCTTCACTCGACTTATTTGTCCTACCTCTGAGGAAGTAGTGGTCAATGCGAGGCCCCTCGCTAAGCTCTTTCAGGCACTTTTTCCTGCCCTGGTGGATCTTGAGACCCTTCTCTGATGTAACCTTTTCCCAGCCACAGATGCAGCTTTGTAGCTTGTGTCCTGCCAGTGCTGTTACTCCGTCAACTGTTGTGCTGAACATTTGATTCGTTGTCGTTTCCGTTGCAAGGTTCGTTACCGTGTGGTCCGTTGATGAGTCATCTTCCGCCCCCGCTCTCGCAGACTCCAGGGGTGTTTTTCCTTTAGAACTTTTCGAAGCGATAATTGGGTGGATCCAAGACACTGTGTAGTGAAAGGCTCCTGCCAGCAAGGGTAGCTAACCCATGCCAGCCCCGTTGGGGTCTATTCCCTCCTGCCAGCAGTCTCTTCAGGCCGTCACCAGGTCACATAGTTACACATAGTTACTGTGTATATAGTGTATAATTGTCCAATTCAAGTAAGTTTTGCATTTAGCATCATTCTAAGTGATAGAAATTAAGTTATAGTGAAAATTATGATACTTGGCCAAAACGTGGTTTTCAGCGCATGAAACGCACGTTAAGGCAATAAAAACTGAAATGTTCCCCTGCTGCGAAACAAACTGCCAGAGGCACATAGTTACTGTGTATATAGTAAAATCATCCAATTCAAGTAAGTTTTGCATTTGGCATCATTCTAAGTGCTAGAAATTAAGTTATAGTGAAAACTATGATACTTGGCCAAAACGTGATTTTCAGCGCATGAAACGCACGTTAAGGCAATAAAAACTGAAATGTTCCCCTGCTGCGAAACAAACTGTCAGAGGCACATAGTTACAGTGTGTATAGTGTAAAATCGTCCAATTCAAGTAAGTTTTGCATCTAGCATCATTCTAAGTGATAAAAATTAAGTTATAGTGAAAATTATGATACTTGGCCAAAACGTGATTTTCAGCGCATCAAACGCACGTTAAGGCAATAAAAACTGAATGTTCCCCTGCTGCGAAACAAACTGTCAGAGACACATATTTACTGTGTATAATTATCCAATTCAAGTAAGTTTTTCATTTGACATCATTCTGATTGATAGAAATTAAGTTATAGTGAAAACTATGATACTTGGCCAAAACGTGATTTACAGCGCATGAAATGCACATTAAGGCAATAAAAACTGAAATGTTCCCCCGCTGCGAAACAAACTGTCAGTGACACATAGTTACTGTGTATATAGTGTATAATCGTCCAAATTAAGTAGGTTTTTCATTTGATATCATTCTAAGTGATGGAAGTTAGGGTTAGGGTTAGGGTTAGGTTAAGTTATAGTGAAAACTATGATATTTGGCCAAAACGTGATTTTCAGCGCATGAAAAGCACTAAGGCAAAAAAAAACACTGAAATGTTTGTTAGGTCTGAAAATACAACTTCAGGAGCAGGCTAAGAAAGAGTGAGATAAATTTAAATAGAAAATATGTATTACCAGACTGCAAAGTGGACAGTGAGAGTTCCTACAGTGGGGTCCTGTTCACTGTGATGTTACTGCAACTCTAGTCGAATTACCAGTGAGTGTGTCTTAAATACAGGCAAAACGGACAGTTGTCCCTAAGACTTTGGACAGATACGTTTCAGTCATTTGCAGGGCAACAAGTAATTGATTAGTGTCGGGCCTGGAATCTGTAGTCAATGGTTTCCAGACGTAGGGTGTTCTTCGCTGTTCCTACCCTGGGGAACACCGCCATCATGATTTTGGAGGAGACTGACCATTGTTTGTATTAGAGGGGGACATCCGAGCCCCAAACTGAATCATGGGGGAAGAAATCAAAGCTCCGTCGTTGACGCCTGGTGGGTAGATGTGGGTTGGCGTCGACAGTTGGAATCGAGTCTGCTGTTAGAACGTACGTGTGGTCGGATGCAGATGTAGGGACACAGAGCCCAGTTGTATTGGTGGGGATGATCATATACACTTGCCATTCGCAGAGCCACCATATTTGGTCCAGTACTGTTCATGATTGGGAAGGAATGTGTCTGATCTCGGCACACCTGGTGACGTGAACTTGGTCTAAAGGGGTCTTCGGATCCGGTCCGCTGAAGTTGAAACAGGATGGATAACAGTCTGTTCGGTTGTTGCACTGGACATACGTTGCGGTATTGACTGTAGCTGCTAATGGTACTGCGACCATGGTATGTAGGCGGTCGAGCTTTGCTGAAAGGATTCTCTCAAATTACCCAGAATACAGTTGTAGGTGAGGTTGGCGAGTTCTTCGTTGTGTCGGTTGGCCCATAGCTGTGGTTGGGCTACGGCAGTAGGCAAGAGGGAACAGACATAACAACTCATTGGTTGTGGCGCGGGCTGTGAGTGCGGTGTATCTGTACCAACTGTTCCTCATCATCAGGTTGTAGTCGTTTTCTTCCTGTGTTTGGACATGGGGGAGAATAAGGTGTATCTACTCAGGCTTAGGTGTTCCTGCCGGACGGATTTTGAGTAGGCGTGTGGCGGATGGTTGTACGAAGGGGTTCACACCAATCACTTTGGGGACCATGGCTGGACTAGTAGTGCGGATGGTGATAGTAAAGAGGGGGCCTTTTCCTGGTCGGTCCGGTCGGAGGCATAGGTTGATGCAGCCTTTTTGTTGGATATTGGTCGTAAGGTCTAGCATATGTTTACCATCTTTGATGGTGGTGGCTAACTTGGTGAAGTTAGCGGTCATGGTGGTAGCTTCTTTGGAAAGGGGCCATGTGATGGTTTTGTAGCCTGTATGGAGGAGGACCTGGTCCAAGGTGTCTGGCCAGACCACTCAGACTCTGGGAGCTTGTAGGTACCAATAAAAATAACTGGAGTCAGTCCTGTGTAATCCCAAGTGAGTGAGCTGTAGGCTGAGCAAAGGGACTTGAACGACGATTGGTGTCTTCGTTAATGGGATGCAGATCTGGGGTCCCCTGATCGTTTCCTGAACCAGCTAGTGGGGCATTCTCCTCCAGTGGGAGTGTACCAAGGTTCTGGTACGTTCCCCCCATGTGGTTGAACACAGAGCGGTGATGATGATGGCCAAAATCACACGGTGAGGTCCGTCCCAACGTGGAGAAGACCAGCACTTTCTTTTTATCACCTTGACGAGTACCAGGTCTCCTGGGGACAGGACCTCCTCTGTGGGAGACAGAGAAGATGTCGGCAGATTATTTTCCATTCATCACAGTTCTTTCTTCGAACATTTTGCATAACCACTTAGTGAGGGAATCTGTTTCTCCTTTCTCTTCTACCACCAGATCTTTTTCCCACATTGTTAAGTGGAAGGGTCTGTCGTTCACTGCCTCAAATGGTGTGCATCCCTGTGCTGTTGGAATGATTCTCATGTACGTTTCTACCAGGCTCAGGCATTCTTGCCATGGTTTTCCTGTGTCTTCCATGGTTTTTCTGAGTCTGAGTTTTACTGTTCTAATGGTTTGTTCGACGACTCCAGCACTTTGGTTCAGTTTGATAAAATCCATGTTCAGAAGCTCGAAGGGATATGTTCCTGTTTGCCTTGTTCCATGCTTGGGTCGTTCGTTGCCTTGAGAGTTGTGTCTACAGCAGTTCAGACAGTTTCTGCCAAAAAAAAATGAAGTTTGGAGACCTCTGGGAACATTTATTGTTTGTTGTACTGTACTGATCATCCCTCCTGTTGAGACATGGCTCCTCCCATGGCTCAATTTGGCAATTACTTCAAACAATGATCGTGTCACGCATGGCTTGTTTTCTACTGCATAGAGTCCGTTCTTGTGTTGAGTGGCTCCTTCTGTTTCCCATTGCAATTTCTCTTTTTCTGGGGAATGATTTTGCATTTCTCTTAGGAATTCAGCAGGGATTGGGCTGTGTCTTTCCACCGTCACGTCTTGTTCTAGGAATAGTCTACAAGCCTCTGTCAGTGCCACTATTTCTGCGGCTTGTGCAGACCAGTCGCCGGGGAGTCGTCCTGTCTTGAGGTTGTCTTTTTGAGTCACCACGGCATATACGTTGTGTTTTTCTCCATCCAGGGTTTTTGATGATGATCCATCCCCATAGGCAATGTGTCCGGGGGCAATGGGATGTCCATTAGGTCAGTTGCATATACGTGGTTAATTATGATTTGTTGAGTGGTGAAGAATATGACATATTTTACTCATTCTTTTTAGTATAGCTGTTTCATTTTGATATCATATTTTACTCATTCTTTTTAGTATAGCTGTTTCATTTTGATATCATACTTTACTCATTCTTTTTAGTATAGCTGTTTCATTTTGATATCACATTTTACTCATTCCTTTTGTTGTGGCGGTCTTGTTTTAGAGTCGCCACTGGTTCCCAACTCAAATACAATATGAACAGAAGGATGGGTCTGAGACTCCTCAACTATAACGTTAACAAAAGGCTCTTCCTGAGATTCTTATTTCAAGGTGGGATCCACACAGATAAGAGACCAGATGGAGGACTTCAAAGGGCAGACGAACAAAGAGCAGGGCGGAGGGTCGGGACTTTATAGAACCAGCGGAGACAGAGGTCTGGATGATGTGGATTCAAGGCTGGAAGATGTGGAGCCCAGAGAAACCCCCCCTCACAGCAGCCCTGGACCAGCCCACATCTCATTAATAATCAGCGAATGAATATGCATTTTTGTTTGACTATAACTGGGCAAACGCGGGTTTGGACAATGTCTTTTCCATCCTCCGCTTTGGGACATCAACACTCAGCGGGCTTATTCTATGGGAGGGAGACCCGGAGCTCTGTATGAATCAATTTGAATGGAATAAATCATCTGTGGATAAACTCGCTCAACCCTGGTTTGTCTCCTCCGATGCTGAACACGCTCCATTGTTAGACTGGAGACTACAGAGTTAAGGAATTGGAGTCAGGTAAAATATTTATAGTCTAACAGTTTTGGTGACCCAGTCCGTGAGTCGGTTGCGTAGACAGATAGGGGTTAAGGCCGATAACTCCGTCCGTGAACCAGGGAGGAGACTGCGTAGACATATGGGTTAAGGCCAGCCGCGGACTCTAAAACACGTCGGCGAACGTGGAGTCGCGGTTATCGAAACACGTCAGCGAACGTGGGAATAAGGAAAAGTTAAACACGTCAGCGAACGTGGGAATAAGGAAAAGTTAAAACACGTCAGCGAACGTGGGAATAAGGAAAAGTTAACCACGTCAGCGAACGTGAGGGCACGCCGGCGAGCGTGAGACCTTTCTCTTGGGACTTCTCCGACAGGCGCCTGATCAACTGAAAGGTAAGCAGAATACCTATTACTGAAACGTTAAAATTCTGCTATTGGATTTTTAAATTATGGAGAAGTGACTACAGAAAGGGGATATCGGGAATAGGAGATTCCGAAAAGGTTGTAATATACCTAGAGTCGGAATTAATGACGATCCAAGAACGGTCGTTTTGAGATAGAGAAAACGGTCGTATGAAACAAAGGAACAAGAGATTCCGGAAAGAGTTGTATGCAGGAGTTATTTTAAAGTCTTCAGCAGGGAAACGACTGGGTCCACAGATGTTTGATTCCTAGAATTGATTCTAAAAAAAAAAAAAAAAAAAAAAAAAGTAACAATAATTCCTAGAATTGAACATACTAAAATTCCAAATTTATCCGGAGACTTGATATAGATTGAATTGGTGAAAATGGAAGGATGTGAGAGTGCGGGAGAATGTGGAGAATGGAATGAATTGACAATTTTGTATGCAGATGTGGAAGCACAGGTTCTGAGTGGTGTTCAAGTTAAAAAACAACCAAAAATAAGACGCGAGTTGGTGAAACAATTTAGTACTTTAAAAGAAAATGTACTTTTTGTAGGTCAAAAGCATGAATGGAATATGAATAACTTGTCCATTGCTTTGCGGAAAGTAGAGTGTGACGTCACAGCTAAGGAGGTGGAACTCCGAAGGAGAAAAGAGGAGGTGTGGAGGTGGAGGCGGGGGTCGATACTGAGAAAGGAGGAGGAGTTGGAACAGCATAGATTGGCAATACACAACCTGGTAATTGCGTCAATAGCTTTGGCTGCGGTGAGGGCCCCCACCCAGATCGAACCAACTTTGACTCTTGTACCTTCAGCGCCTCCACTGAATAATAAAGCTCCATTAAAACCTCACGGTATACCCATACAAGCACCAATAGTGACTTTAGGTGGATGATTGATCCTTGACGTTGAGAATGAGGAGGAAGCTATGTCCTCCGAGGCAAAAGGCCTCATAGGAAAAGCATGTAATCTTGAACACGCGATAGATAGGACAGAACGATCCAGAGTTGACTTGACTGACCGAGAGGACAATGATGAAAAAGAAATGACCAAAGGGACTCGACAGAAAAATGAAATAAAGAAAGGTAGGAAAAAAGGAAAAGATGACTTGACTGACAATCGTATACTGTTTGAGGACGCGAATCGACAATCAGACTATAACTCAGATAATGATTCAGACATTGCAGGTGAACAGGAGAATGAGAGTGTGGACATGTATAAACAGGCTCTACCAGATTTGGGATCTCATTACGCCCTTCGCCCATGTAACAATGGGGCAAAAGAGACACCAGACAAGACTGCCGCGCCAAAACCAAAGCCCAGCGCAAAGCGGGTACAAGCTACATCTGGAGGTATGTATCCCCTCCGCCCTCAGGGAGCAGAAATGATATTTGAACCTCTTGGTCTTAGAGATGTGGCTACATTGGCTGACCAACTCCCTCCAATGGCGAATGGAGGAATACATGGCTGATGAAGTTTTTGGCCCTAATGAGCGGACAGAATTGTGCGCTTGGTGACATGAGACAGGCCATATCAGCTTCCTGCTCTCATCATCAATTTCAAATGATAGAGGAGGAAGCAGAAACTATCAGGTACCCACACGAAACCCCATTGTCCCAGGTATCGGGCGCCTTATTTACGGCAATTAAAAATACCTTCCCAAGATCCCATGACATGGCTCCAACCGTGTTTCCATACATCGATGGAGTGGGAGGTCCGGTACACTATGAAAAGTGCATTAATGCCTGGATAGATAGTACCGGCCGACACCCATCGGGCAGATTAGATATTATCCTCTTATTCCGAACAGCTGTTGTCGAGGGTCTTCCAGAACCTGTGAAAAAGGAGTTGAAAAAGGACCCTGACTTGTTGACTGGTGATGAACCAAGGTTTAAACGTCACCTGTCTCACCATTGTAAGATGTATGATAACGAGAAGGTAAAAGAAAAAGCCGAGTCGCTAAATATGAATTCTGCTCTGGTAAAATTACAACTTTCCAAATTTTATAGTGAATCCAAAAAATCTAAACAGGAAAAGACAAACCAATCTGCCCAGATGTTCCAGGGCCATGGTCGGGCTCGAGATGGTGGTCAGTTCCATGATGGATACGGTGGTCGCAGGGGTGGTTTCTCTGGTGGCCGGGGAAAAGGGTACTCGAGACCGGGCCAACAAGACAACTGTTTTACATGTGGCCGTCCTGGACACTGGAGACATGAGTGTCCCAGTCAGCGACAGTACCCGCGGCAACCCCCAACACAACAGGGGGGGCCACCACATCAACAGCGGCCCACGCGCGGAGGAGCAAGAGGCACTGGCAGACCATGGCGGTCAAAGCAGCCAGCTCAGTCAACTGGACAATATTACCAGGGTGGAGATGATCCTCACAGTCCATGGGATCCTCCACACTCCGAATAGGGGTGCCCGAGAGGCTCGGTAAGCAGGGGAACGGCAGACCCAATGCTTCATATGAGAATCAACGGCGTCCAAACATCAGCTTTGGTACAAACGGGAGCAACATACTCATCTTTGAACATGCCGCTCACAGCCGGTTGTCTCTCCTCTTCAACCATAACTTTGGTCGGCTTCTCGGGATCTCCTCAAGCTCTGCCTATTACCAGACCGCTGCAAACGGAAATACCCCACCTAAAACAGACTCTATTTCATTCCTACGTCCATTCACCCCAAACACCTTTGAATTTAATGGGAAGAGACTTGTTGATGTCTATTGGAGCTACCATCTTATGTGGGCCGGATGGCCTCACAGTGACTTTACCAAATGGTGCAAAGATTCCGTGTTCGCAACCAGTACGAACATGTGGACAATGGTTGATGTGTCCCTTGCAACAAGACACCGAGGTAGCAACAATCTATTGGTCATGTCTTGAGCCTGAAACTCCGGCCACTGGGGGACTGTTGTTTGTTTATCACCAGTGGAAATCATTCATTGATTCACTCCGGCCTTACCATCCGCCCAAGGATGACTTTCATTGTACTTTGTTTTATGACACAGAAGATGACTTAGTCTATCGAGACCGTTTTCAGAAGGTTCTTGGAACACCCTGGCAATTGAAATCCACCAAAATATTGTGGGTCCAGAAGGCGTAGCTTCATATGTTGATTTGGACGAATCGCAAAATGTGTGGTACAAAATGTCGGATACAGCCGACCCCCACATTTCTTTGGCTCTGTTTCATGGTCACGAAGCTCGTCAACTCGGTCCCATGGTCAAGAAACTTCTTAAAGTCACTGACTGGCAGTCCACTGACCTACCAGGGCTGACTTATTTAAAATTGCATGACTCTTATCAGGTTGACCCATATGCCCCATTGATAAACTCCTCCATTTTGGAGGAACAAATCTTGACTCGAGAACATGGTAGGGAATTGACTGATCACCACCAGACAGAGGAGGTACTGAAAACTATTCCGGACACATTGTGGTCATCAGGACCATTTGATGTATGACATTGTGTTAAAATTCCACCTGTAATGTTAAAAATAGATGAGAGTGCCATCATCCACAGGCCACAATATAGATGGACTCCAGATGCGGACAAAGGTATGGAAGACACTCTAGGTGGACTGTGGGACGCAGGTGTGATAGAACTTTCTAACTCACGATGGAACACGGCATTGCGACCAGTACTTAAGGCGGATGGACAGAGTTACCGTATGGCACATGACCTTAGACCTGTGAACGACGCGACGGTGACTCCGATCCTACCAGTACCCGACCCCCATAGAATGTTGACTTCGCTCAGTCCAGTGTATCAATGGTTTACTTGTATTGATCTAGCTAACGCCTTTTTTTGTGTACCTTTGCATTCTTCAGCCAGACAGTACTTTGCGTTCACCTATCGTGGTGTCCACATGCAGTATCAGCGCCTGCCACAAGGGTTTAAAAACTCACCTGGTATTTTTAATCAGTGTCTGAAGGACCTGTTACAAGACCTAACGTTACCTGAAAACTCTGTTCTTTTACAGTATGTGGACGACCTTTGCATTGCGACAACCACTTCTGAAATCTGTCTGGCGGTCACTAAGATGGTCCTGCTAAAACTTCATAATATTGGTTTCAAAGTGTCAAAGAAGAAGCTTCGGTGTTGTCGAAGAGAAGTAACTTTTCTAGGCCGTGTTGTGTCAGCCAAAGGACTGTCCATGTCACCTGAACATCGAAAAACCATTTTGTCTCATTCCAGGCCCCAAACCGTCAAAGACATGTTGTCATTTCTGGGTCTCTGTGGCTACAGTAGGACCTATATACCATGTTATGTGGACAAGCCACATACACTTCGCGTTCTGGTAAAAGACAAAGGTGTTAAGAATCTTAGAGCACAACTTGATTGGACGAAAGAAGCAGATGAAACCTTTGTGTCTCTGGTTCAAGAACTGGCCTCTGCGGCTGCCCTGGCCAACCCTGATTTCGACAAACCTTTTCATCTTGATGTGTCTAACTCGGCGACTACAGTAAATGCTGTTTTATTTCAGAAGGTTTCGACGACTAGGCGGGTATTGATGTATTGTAGCGTAACACTAGATGGTGTTGAGCTTCGTCAACCAGAGTGTACTCGTTATGCAGCAGGGCTCGCTAAAGTGCTTCTTAAAACAGCTCATACAGTGATGGGACATCCCATATATGTTCTGACTGATCATGGGGTATCGGCGTATGTGGCTTCATCAGCATTTACCTTATCATCGCTTCGACAGTCTAGACTTTTACGTATTCTCACAGCTCCAAACATCAATTACGTTCACACAGGTATCAATATGGCGGATAACATTCAGCTAGGACCACATGAATGTGCTATGAGGGTTAATCACCAAAGGTACGTTCGGCCTGATCTCAATACTAAACCGCTTACATTTGGTCGCATCATGTTTACAGATGGTTGTTGTTGGAGAGACCATTCAGGACGTCTCCGTGCGGCGGCTGCCGTAGTGGAGAGCAAGGGGGATGACTTCGTGCCTTGTGCATCTTCTATACAGACCACTAACCAGTCTGCCCAAGCGGCTGAACTGTTGGCACTCTGTTTGGCCTTGGAGACCCCAACAGGTCATCCAGTTACTATTTATAGTGACTCGGCTTATGCCGTTTCGGCCGCTGTCATTGACCTCCCTGAATGGGAACGCAATGCTTACACCACGGCCAAAGGTCGAATCATTGCACACAAAGATATCATTTTGCGTTTGCGCGAAGCCATGTTACTTCCGTCTCAATTGGCGATTGTTAAAGTTCCTGGTCACTCCAAATCTACATCGTTTGCATCTAGGGGTAATCATGCGGCTGATCAATTAGCAAAATCAATAGCGGGGTACGGGGTAGATAATCCTTCTAATATGGTTGTATTGACATCGGACCACCACCACTCAGAGCCGGTGCATGAGAGTTTGTCTGTGGATGTGATTCTGGAAGCCCAGCAGTCTGCTTCTCCGGAGGAACGGAGTGTGTGGGCGCATGCGGGTGCTGTGAAACGTGTGGATGGTGTATGGGTGGGTCCCACGGGATGTCCGGTAATTCCCATGGGACCATTATCTGTGTCTGTCTTGACGGAGGCCCACTCACCTGCTCATGTGGGCCCCCAGGCGATGATGACTAAATTGACTAACTGGTGGCACCCACACTTGTCTTCCCTTGTGTGGCGGCATGTTAACGGCTGTAAGACATGTATGTTTTGTAACGCCAAACCGACCCTTAAACCCAGACCTGGTGATTTTCATCCAGCCCTCTGGCCAGGGGCTGAGATCACCATTGACTTTACGGACATGACTCAACGAGCAAACGGGAAAAGATATCTACTGGTCATTGTAGACTCATTCTCTCATTGGCCAGAGGCGTACCCGTGTGCTAAAGAGGACTCAACAGCAGTCATTAAGGCTTTAGTGACTCATTATATTCCTTCACATGGTTTTCCTGCACTCATTAGATCGGATAATGGTACTCACTTTAACAATAAGGCCCTACAGAAGGTTGAAAGCATGCTGGGCCTTAAACATCGTTTCGGTTGTGTTTACCACCCACAAAGCCAAGGTAAAGTTGAACGAAAGAACCGTACATTGAAAGAGAAATTGGCGAAAATAATGTACAACACCAAAATGTCTTGGCTTCAAGCCCTCCCATTGGCTTTACTCTCTATCTGTCAAACCATCAACAAAACCACAAATTTTGCCCCATTCGAATTGCTTACGGGCCGGTTGATGCCCGGTCCCAGTTCCTCACTCACCCCGTACGAAGAAGTACCGTTACCCGATCTCTCACACGCAGCATATTGGTCTCAATTGCATTCTCTGGTATCTAGTATTTCTGCACCGGTGGAGGGGACTACTGCGGCTGCACGGGATCACCCACAGGAGGAACCCACAATTTCAACACACGTTCTTCTCAAAGTTCTATCCCGGAAGTGGTCTGAGCCCAAGTGGACAGGTCCCTTCAAAGTGACTGCACGTACATCAAAGGCGGTTCAACTTGAACATAAGGGAAAGAAGTGGTTTCATTATTCCCAGACTAGACCTGTGGATCCACCTAACCCATAACTACACACTCCACCACAGGATCCTCCAAAGGGGACTTTTGATTCTCCCGGGATCCGGACACGCATATATCTAAGCATGAAACCTAGTTCCTGCTCTGGACTGGGCTTAACCCAGTCCAAGAGAGGGAAGTGTTGTATAGGATGTGTTTGCTTAGTGATTATTGTTTTAATCTTTCTCTTGTTATTTTTTGAAGGAGCACTTCATATGTGTATGTCATACACCTATTGGGCAATCTACAATCAGACGAATGCGGCTCCAATGACATTGACATCTCCAACGAAAGGGACACCATTGGTACACAAGCGATTTAAAAGACCTGCAACCTCAGTACGGTATGGAGGTCTTAGAAGACGCCCATCCAAAGTAGTGTTTGGGAATTTTTCGCTGGTAAGCTATGATCCGTGTGCCCCGGGTCGGACAAGATACTGGACGGACACAGTACATCAAAGGATATTATATGACAATAGGCTATGGTTTTGTTACAACGGTACGTTCGAAATTCGCATGTTTATTCCATACGCAGCGTTATACTCAACAAATAATGGAAGAGGTTCGGATTGGGGAAACAGATACCAATGGTATATTGATGCCAGGCCGTACCAGGACACAGGGGGTAATTGGGCACACACCTTTGTAATGGATCAGTCGACCCGCTGGTCACCTGGTACTTATGGCTGGTCAAAAATAGCTAAAGAATGGCAAAAGAGGGTTTCAAATTTTTCTGTTGATAATTCTGGTTTGTATCTCAGGATAAGTGAGTCGGAAGGCACTTTACCTCTGTGGAGGGAGGGGGACTGGACTTCATCGTCCACAAAGTGTAGCTTCCTGAACCTGTGTGTATGGTGTTCGGACAACGATCCATGCTGGTCAGTGGGGATATGTAAAAACCCCAATATTACTCAGGCGACAACCGGCAAGGTGATTCCGTCATTTGTATCTCCTAGATCGAGTAAAGTCCAGATAATTCATGGCAAACCATCAGTGGACGAGTGGTTTAGAATGACTACAGGTGTTTCAGCGTTATCTAACAATTGGCTGTTAATGGCGGAACAAGCTGCCAGCGAAACCCGAAATGATTGTCTCGTATGTATGGGTGCCCGACCCGTACTCCGTATCATTTCGGCCCCAATTGATGAAGAATGTATTGTGGACCTCCTAAAAAACACCAATCCAACCTTTAAGTGCTCTAAATACGATTCGATATTCCCACATACCCGAGAGAACAAAGAAAAACCAATTTTTGACAAATCAGTAGCACGCCAAAATTTTACCTGCCTCAAATTACAAGGGACTGGAACATCATTGGGAAGCATTCCGTCTGACTGGTGTGTATCAAACATGTTCTTTCCGGTACCATACCCCTTATCCCGAGCTGACATCTGGTTAAAGTGTGGAAGTGATAAGTTGTATGATAGATTGCCCACAAATGCTGCGGGTGTGTGTTCTGTGGTGTCTCTGTTACTTCCTGTTTCTGTTTCCTCAGTGAATCTCACAGCTGAAATAAGGTTACCTCCAAACCTGAAGGAGGTCTTGCATCGCCAAAAGAGAGCACCCCACACCTGGATGGGTAACTCCGATCCCACCTAAATTGACGCCATAGGCGTCCCCCGTGGCGTACCTAATGAGTATAAACTTGCTAATCAGGTTTCAGCGGGATTCGAAAGTATTCTAATTTGGGTAACTCCCAACAAAAATGTTGATCGCATCAATTATATTCATTACAATGTCCAGCGACTTGGCAATTACACGGTTGAGTCGTTAGAGGCGGTACGTGACCAGCTAGCGGCAACATCCCTCATGGCCTTCCATAATCGTATAGCATTAGACATGTTATTGGCTGAGAAGGGTGGTGTGTGTGCTATCTTTGGTGATGCCTGTTGTACTTTCATTCCTAATAACACTGCTCCAAATGGACGTCTCACCAAAGCTTTAGAAGGCCTCCGAACCCTGACTAATAAGATGGCCGATCAGTCAGGTGTGGACACCTCAATCTGGGACCAATGGATGGATTATTTTGGTGCCTGGAAAGGTTTGATAGGCAACATCCTCATATCTGCTGGAGTGCTCATTACTCTGCTTATTCTCTGTAGCTGTTGTATCTTCCCCTTAGCTCGTACTCTAGTCACTCGACTGATCGATAAAGCAGTGGGACCAGGCCCTAGAGGTCAGTATGTCCAGTTGCGCCAAACTGACCCCTCTGGACCCCCCGCTGGGCACGTGTTCATGGATATACTAATGTAGTGCTTCTTTGTTTTTATACTAATATAGTTTTACATTTCATTTGACACTAACCTGTGTGGTGTTGTTGATGTGGTCTCTTTAGGAGACCAAGAGAGGGAATGAAGAATATGACATATTTTACTCATTCTTTTTAGTATAGCTGTTTCATTTTTATATCATATTTTACTCATTCTTTTTAGTATAGCTGTTTCATTTTGATATCACATTTTACTCGTTCCTTTTGTTGTGGCGGTCTTGTTTTAGAGTCGCCACTGGTTCCCAACTCAAATACAATATGAACAGAAGGATGGGTCTGAGACTCCTCAACTATAATGTTAACAAAAGGCTCTTCCTGAGATTCTTATTTCAAGGTGGGATCCACACTGATAAGAGACCAGATGGAGGACTTCAAAGGGCAGAGGAACAAAGAGCAGGGCGGAGGGTCGGGACTTTATAGGACCAGCGGAGACAGAGGTCTGGATGATGTGGATTCAAGGCTGGAAGATGTGGAGCCCAGAGAAACCCCCCCTCACAGCAGCCCTGGACCAGCCCACATCTCATTATTAATCAGCGAATGAATATGCATTTTTGTTGGACTATAACTGGGCAAACGCGGGTTTGGACAATGTCTTTTCCATCCTCCGCTTTGGGACATCAACACTCAGCGGGCTTATTCGATGGGAGGGAAACCCGGAGCTCTGTATGAATCAATTTGAATGGAATAAATCATCTGTGGATAAACTCGCTCAACCCTGGTTTGTCTCCTCCTTTGCTGAACACGCTCCATTGTTAGACTGGAGACTACAGAGTTAAGGAATTGGAGTCAGGTAAAATATTTATAGTCTAACAGTGGACAACTGTGAGAATTGGTTTAACTACTTGTCGTCCGGTCTCCCATGAACTTCAGGGTGACATGTAATGGCCATAATTGTTGTTCCTGTCCTGGTGCTGCTGGGCAGATACCTTCAGACTGTTCTCTTAGACTTTCAGCTACCTTGGCAGAATCATTCCCGACAATGTCGAGAGAGTAGAAGCTGTTAGATGTGGTGGTGTGGAAGATATTTTTGGTCTGCAATTCCTGGGTCGGAGGCCATTTTGGGTGGCCACTAGGCTTAGCCCAAGCTGGACCATGATATCTCGTCCCGGTAACTCTCCGATTTTCATTTTGCATTCTGACAATAAACCCATTCCTTTTGTTGCTTTCTGACCCATATTAATCACCTACTTAATAGTTTAAACAACAATTATTTTCTAAATTACCCGAAAGTGATCTCTACTTTGTGATTAACCCAATATCTCTGAACAAACAAAGACCAAAAGTCCCTGACTTTGTCTTAGTTAAGTCCCTGACTCTATTAACAGACCAAGACTATAAAGCCCTTGCTAATTATTGTTCTACTTTCATTGGTCCCGGACCAATTGGTTTTTTACCAGACTGCAAAGTGGACAGTGAGAGTTCCTACAGTAGGGTCCTGTTCAACGCGATGTTCCTGCAACTCTAGTCGAATGACCAGTGTGTGTGTCTCAAATACAGGAAAAACTGACAGTTGTCACTAGGACTTTGGACAGATACATTTCAGTCATTTGCAGGGCAAAAAGTAATTGATCAGTGTCGGACAGTTGAGTATTTGTGCTGACATGTCACCCCAATCACAAGACTAAGATTGTTTATTCAGTCAGACAGTTGGGTGTTTATGCTGACATGTCAGCCATAAGGATGACTATGATGCTGTTATACTCACAAAAACTTATACAATATGAACAAGCATTTGCAAAGATACTTTGTCTAATCTCACATGTTCCCCTGCTGCCAAACAAACTGTCAGAGACACATAGTTACTGTGTATAAAGTGAAAAATCGTCCAATTCAAGTAAGTTATCCATTTGGCATCATTCTCAAGCTAGAAATTAAGTTGTAATGAAAACAATCATACTTGGCCAAAACGTGATTTTCAGGGCATGAAAAGTACATTAAGGCAATAAAAACTGAAAAGTTCCCCTGCTGCCAAACAAACTGTCAGAGACACAGTTACTGTGTATGTAGTGAAAAATCGTCCAATTCAAGTAAGTTTTTCATTTAGCATCATTCTAATTGATAGAAATTAAGTTATAGTGAAAATTCTGATATTTGGCCAAAACGTGATTATCAGGCCATGAAAAGCACATTAAGGCAATAAAAACTGAAACGTTCCCCTGCTGCCAAACACACTGTCAGAGACACATAGTTCCTGTGTATATAGTGTAAAATCGTCCAATTCAAGTAAGTCATTCATTGGCATCATTCCAGGTGATTCTGGAGCTATTTCCCACCATAAACAGGCATTTTGCGATTAAAATAGTGGTTGTATTAGAACCAGGCCCAGGCGGTTCTGGTTGGTGTTTTTACCCAGAAATTGTGTCCAATGATGATAAGGATGTATTTTTGATTATTCTGTATAAAAATAATCATCTAGGGATGTTCAGAAGTTCTGTTATGCCCGAATCAATGACCTCAATTTGGGCACTTTATTTAAAAGTGGTGGTTTTTAAGAACCAGGCCCAGTCGGTTCTGGTTGGTGCTTTTACCCAGATATAGTATCCATTGTGTGGGTAGATGTATTTTCACTATTCTGTCTAAAAATAAAGATCCAGGACAGTTCTGGGGCTATTTCCCACCATAAATAGTGTCCAAAACATGCATTTTGCGATACAAAATAGTGGCTGCATTATAACAGGGTCCAGTCGGTTCTGGTGGGTGTTTGTATACGAAACTTGTGTCCAATTATGATGGGGATGTATACTTGACTATTCTGTATAGAAGTAATCATCTAGCGATGTTCAGAAGTTCTGTTATGCCCGAGTGAATTACTTTCATTTGGTCACTTTATTTACAAGTGGTGGTTTAGAACCAGGCCCAGTCGGTTCTGGTTTGTGTATACACCCGTAACTTGTGTCCGATGGGAATGGGGTTGTATTTTTCACTATTCTGTATAAAAATCATCATCTAGGGATGTTCAGAAGTTATTTCATGCCCGAATAAATGACCTCCATTTGGGCACTTTATTTTGCATGGTGGTTGTATTAGAACCAAACCCAGTCGGTTCTGGTTGGTGCTTATACCCAGAGTTAGTATTTATTGTGTAGGTGGATGTATTTTCACAATTCTGTCTAAAAATAAAGATCCAGGATGGTTGTAGGGCTATTTCCCACCATAAATTTTCTCCAAAACATGCATTTTGCGATAAAAAATAGTAGTTGCATTATAACTGGGTCCAGTCGGGTCTGGTTGCTGTTTATATCTGAAACTTGTGTCCAAAGATGATAGGGATGTATATTTTACTATTCTGTTTAAAAATAATCATGCAGGGATGTTTTGGGGCTTTTTTTTCATACAAGAATCAAAAACCTCCAATGGATCTTAATTTTGCATGGTGGTTGAATTAGAACCGGGCCCAGTCGTTTCTGGTTGCCGCTTTTACCCACATTTAGTGTCAATTGTGTGGATGGATGCTTTTTTACTATTATGTGTAAAATTAAAAATGCAGGGATGTTCTGGGAATATTTCCCACCGTCAATAGTGTCCAAAACATTTTGCGATAAAAATAGTGGAACTGAAACGTTCCCCTGCTGCCAAACACACTGTCAGAGACACATAGTTCCTGTGTATATAGTGTAAAATCGTCCTATCCATGCAAGTCTTTCATTGGCATCATTCTAGGTGATTCTGGAGCTATTTCCCACCATAAAAAGTGTCCAAAACAGGCATTTTGCGATTAAAATAGTGGTTGTATTAGAACCAGGCCCAGGCGATTCTGGTTGGTGTTTTTCCCAGAAATTGTGTCCAATGATGATAAGGATGTATTTTTGATTATTCTGTATAAAAATAATCATCTAGGGATGTTCAGAAGTTCTGTTATGCCCGAATCAATGACCTCAATTTGGGCACTTTATTTAAAAGTGGTGGTTTTTAAGAACCAGGCCCAGTCGGTTCTGGTTGGTGCTTTTACCCAGATATAGTATCCATTGTGTGGGTAGATGTATTTTCACTATTCTGTCTAAAAATAAAGATCCAGGACAGTTCTGGGGCTATTTCCCACCATAAATAGTGTCCAAAACATGCATTTTGCGATACAAAATAGTGGCTGCATTATAACAGGGTCCAGTCGGTTCTGGTGGGTGTTTGTATACGAAACTTGTGTCCAATTATGATGGGGATGTATACTTGACTATTCTGTATAGAAGTAATCATCTAGCGATGTTCAGAAGTTCTGTTATGCCCGAGTGAATTACTTTCATTTGGTCACTTTATTTACAAGTGGTGGTTTAGAACCAGGCCCAGTCGGTTCTGGTTTGTGTATACACCCGTAACTTGTGTCCGATGGGAATGGGGTTGTATTTTTCACTATTCTGTATAAAAATCATCATCTAGGGATGTTCAGAAGTTATTTCATGCCCGAATAAATGACCTCCATTTGGGCACTTTATTTTGCATGGTGGTTGTATTAGAACCAAACCCAGTCGGTTCTGGTTGGTGCTTATACCCAGAGTTAGTATTTATTGTGTAGGTGGATGTATTTTCACAATTCTGTCTAAAAATAAAGATCCAGGATGGTTGTAGGGCTATTTCCCACCATAAATTTTCTCCAAAACATGCATTTTGCGATAAAAAATAGTAGTTGCATTATAACTGGGTCCAGTCGGGTCTGGTTGCTGTTTATATCTGAAACTTGTGTCCAAAGATGATAGGGATGTATATTTTACTATTCTGTTTAAAAATAATCATGCAGGGATGTTTTGGGGCTTTTTTTTCATACAAGAATCAAAAACCTCCAATGGATCTTAATTTTGCATGGTGGTTGAATTAGAACCGGGCCCAGTCGTTTCTGGTTGCCGCTTTTACCCACATTTAGTGTCAATTGTGTGGATGGATGCTTTTTTACTATTATGTGTAAAATTAAAAATGCAGGGATGTTCTGGGAATATTTCCCACCGTCAATAGTGTCCAAAACATTTTGCGATAAAAATAGTGGAACTGAAACGTTCCCCTGCTGCCAAACACACTGTCAGAGACACATAGTTCCTGTGTATATAGTGTAAAATCGTCCTATCCATGCAAGTCTTTCATTGGCATCATTCTAGGTGATTCTGGAGCTATTTCCCACCATAAAAAGTGTCCAAAACAGGCATTTTGCGATTAAAATAGTGGTTGTATTAGAACCAGGCCCAGGCGATTCTGGTTGGTGTTTTTCCCAGAAATTGTGTCCAATGATGATAAGGATGTATTTTTGATTATTCTGTATAAAAATAATCATCTAGGGATGTTCAGAAGTTCTGTTATGCCCGAATCAATGACCTCAATTTGGGCACTTTATTTAAAAGTGGTGGTTTTTAAGAACCAGGCCCAGTCGGTTCTGGTTGGTGCTTTTACCCAGATATAGTATCCATTGTGTGGGTAGATGTATTTTCACTATTCTGTCTAAAAATAAAGATCCAGGACAGTTCTGGGGCTATTTCCCACCATAAATAGTGTCCAAAACATGCATTTTGCGATACAAAATAGTGGCTGCATTATAACAGGGTCCAGTCGGTTCTGGTGGGTGTTTGTATACGAAACTTGTGTCCAATTATGATGGGGATGTATACTTGACTATTCTGTATAGAAGTAATCATCTAGCGATGTTCAGAAGTTCTGTTATGCCCGAGTGAATTACTTTCATTTGGTCACTTTATTTACAAGTGGTGGTTTAGAACCAGGCCCAGTCGGTTCTGGTTTGTGTATACACCCGTAACTTGTGTCCGATGGGAATGGGGTTGTATTTTTCACTATTCTGTATAAAAATCATCATCTAGGGATGTTCAGAAGTTATTTCATGCCCGAATAAATGACCTCCATTTGGGCACTTTATTTTGCATGGTGGTTGTATTAGAACCAAGCCCAGTCGGTTCTGGTTGGTGCTTATACCCAGAGTTAGTATTTATTGTGTAGGTGGATGTATTTTCACAATTCTGTCTAAAAATAAAGATCCAGGATGGTTGTAGGGCTATTTCCCACCATAAATTTTCTCCAAAACATGCATTTTGCGATAAAAAATAGTAGTTGCATTATAACTGGGTCCAGTCGGGTCTGGTTGCTGTTTATATCTGAAACTTGTGTCCAAAGATGATAGGGATGTATATTTTACTATTCTGTTTAAAAATAATCATGCAGGGATGTTTTGGGGCTTTTTTTTTACACAAGAATCAAAAACCTCCAATGGATCTTAATTTTGCATGGTGGTTGAATTAGAACCGGGCCCAGTCGTTTCTGGTTGCCGCTTTTACCCACATTTAGTGTCAATTGTGTGGATGGATGCATTTTTACTATTATGTGTAAAATTAAAGATGCAGGGATGTTCTGGGAATATTTCCCACCGTCAATAGTGTCCAAAACATTTTGCGATAAAAATAGTGGAACTGAAACGTTCCCCTGCTGCCAAACACACTGTCAGAGACACATAGTTCCTGTGTATATAGTGTAAAATCGTCCTATCCATGTAAGTCTTTCATTGGCATCATTCTAGGTGATTCTGGAGCTATTTCCCACCATAAAAAGTGTCCAAAACAGGCATTTTGCGATTAAAATAGTGGTTGTATTAGAACCAGGCCCAGGCGATTCTGGTTGGTGTTTTTCCCAGAAATTGTGTCCAATGATGATGAGGATGTATTTTTGATTATTCTGTATAAAAATAATCATCTAGGGATGTTCAGAAGTTCTGTTATGCCCTAATCAATGACCTCAATTTGGGCACTTTATTTAAAAGTGGTGGTTTTTAAGAACCAGGCCCAGTCGGTTCTGGTTGGTGCTTTTACCCAGATATAGTATCCATTGTGTGGGTAGATGTATTTTCACTATTCTGTCTAAAAATAAAGATCCAGGACAGTTCTGGGGCTATTTCCCACCATAAATAGTGTCCAAAATATGCATTTTGCGATACAAAATAGTGGCTGCATTATAACAGGGTCCAGTCGGTTCTGGTGGGTGTTTGTATACGAAACTTGTGTCCAATTATGATGGGGATGTATACTTGACTATTCTGTATAGAAGTAATCATCTAGCGATGTTCAGAAGTTCTGTTATGCCCGAGTGAATTACTTTCATTTGGTCACTTTATTTACAAGTGGTGGTTTAGAAACAGGCCCAGTCGGTTTTGGTTGGTGCTTTTACCCAGAATTTGTGTTTATTGTGTGAGTGGATGTATTTTCACTATTTTGTATAACAATAATGATCCAGGATGGTTCTGGAGCTATTTTCCACCACAAACAGTCTCCAAAACAGGCATTTTGCGGTTTGAGTAGTGGTTGTATTAAAACCAGGACCAGTCGGTTCTGGTTTGTGTTTTTACCCAGAAATTGTGTCCAATGATGATGGGGATGTATTTTTGATTATTCTTAATAAAAATAATATTCTAGGGATGTTCAGAAGTTCTGTTATGCCTGAAACAATGACCTCAATTTGGGCACTTTAATTACAAGTGGTTGTTTAGAACCAGGCCCAGTCGGTTCTGGTTGGTGCTATACCCACAATTAGTGTCGATTGTGTGAGTGGATGTATTTTCACTATTCTCTGTAAGAATAAAGATCCAGGGATGTTCTGAGACTATTTCCCACCATAAATAGTGTCAAAAACATGCATTTTGCGACAAAAATAGTGGTTGTATTAGAACCAGGCCCAGTCGGTTCTGGTTTGTGTCTACACCCGTAACGTGTGTCCAATAGGAATGGGGTTGTATTTTTGACTATTCTGTATTAAAAAATATCATCTAGAGATGTTCAGAAGTTTTTCTATGCCCGAATAAATGACCTCCATTTGGGCACTTTATTTTGCATGGTGGTTGTAGTAGAACCAAGCCGAGTCGGTTCTGGTTGGTGCTTTTACCCAGAGTTAGTGTTGATTGTGTAGGTGGATGTATTTTCACCATTCTGTCTAAAAATAAAGATCCAGGATGGTTCTAGGGGTATTTGCCACAATAAATAGTCTCCAAAACATGCATTTTGCGATAAAAAATAGTAGTTGCATTATAACTGGGTCGTCTCGGTTCTGGTTGCTGTTTATATCCGAAACTTGTGTCCAAAGATGATGGGGATGTATACTTTACTATTCTGTTTAAACATAATCATGCAGGGATGTTTTGTGGCTTTTTTTTATACAAGAATCAAAAACCTCCATTATGGATCGTTATTTTGCATGGTGGTTGAATTAGAACCGGGCCCAGTTTGTTCTGGTTGGTGCTTTTACCAAGAATTAGTGTCATTTGATTTGATGGATGCATTTTCACTATTCTGTGTGAAATTAAAGATGCAGGGATGTTCAGGGAATATTTCCCACCGTCAATAGTGTCCATAACAGGCACTTTGCGATTAAAATAGTGGTCCTATTAGAACCAGGCCCAGTCGGTTCTGGTTGATGTATGTAGCCGGAACTTGTGTCAAATCATAATGGGGATGTATTTTTGACTATTCTCTTTAAAAATAATCATCTAGGGATTTTCAGAAGTTCTTTCATGCCCTAATCAATGACCTCCCTTTGGGCACTTTATTTTGCATAGTGGTTGTATTAGAAGCAGGCCCAGTCGGTTCTGGTTTGTGTATACACCCGTAACTTGTGTCCGATGGGAATGGGGTTGTATTTTTCACTATTCTGTATAAAAATCGTCATCTAGGGATGTTCAGAAGTTATTTTATGCCCGAATAAATGACCTCCATTTGGGCACTTTATTTTGCATGGTGGTTGTATTAGAACCAAGCCCAGTCGGTTCTGGTTGGGTCTTATACCCAGAGTTAGTATTGATTGTGTAGGTGGATGTATTTTCACAATTCTGTCTAAAATTAAAGATCCAGGATGGTTCTAGGGCTATTTCCCAGCATAAAATTTCTCCAAAACATGCATTTTGCGATAAAAAATAGTAGTTGCATTATAACTGGGTCCAGTCGGGTCTGGTTGCTGTTTATATCTGAACCTTGTGTCCAAAGATGATTGGGGTGTATATTTTACTATTCTGTTTAAAAATAATCATGCAGGGATGTTTTGGGGCTTTTTTTATACAAGAATAAAAAACCTCCAATGGATCTTAATTTTGCATGGTGGTTGAATTAGAACCGGGCCCAGTCGTTTCTGGTTGTCGCTTTTACCCAGATTTAGTGTCAATTGTGTGGATGGATGCTTTTTTACTATTATGTGTAAAATTAAAGATGCAGGGATGTTCTGGGAATATTTCCCACCGTCAATAGTGTCCAAAACATTTTGCGATAAAAATAGTGGAACTGAAACGTTCCCCCGCTGCCAAACACACTGTCAGAGACACATAGTTCCTGTGTATATAGTGTAAAATCGTCCTATCCATGTATGTCTTTCATTGGCATCATTCTAGGTGATTCTGGAGCTATTTCCCACCATAAAAAGTGTCCAAAACAGGCATTTTGCGAATAAAATAGTGGTTGTATTAGAACCAGGGCCAGGCGATTCTGGTTGGTGTTTTTCCCAGAAATTGTGTCCAATGATGATAAGGATGTATTTTTGATTATTCTGTATAAAAATAATCATCTAGGGATGTTCAGAAGTTCTGTTATGCCCGAATCAATGAACTCAATTTGGGCACTTTATTTACAAGTGGTGGTTTTTAAGAACCAGGCCCAGTCGGTTCTGGTTGGTGCTTTTACCCAGATATAGTATTCATTGTGTGGGTAGATGTATTTTCACTATTCTGTCTAAAAATAAAAATCCAGGACAGTTCTGGGGCTATTTCCCACCATAAATAGTGTCCAAAACATGCATTTTGCGATACAAAATAGTGGTTGCATTATAACAGGGTCCAGTCGGTTCTGGTGGGTGTTTGTATACGAAACTTGTGTCCAATTATGATGGGGATGTATACTTGACTATTCTGTATAGAAGTAATCATCTAGCGATGTTCAGAAGTTCTGTTATGCCCGAATGAATTACTTTCATTTGGTCACTTTATTTACAAGTGGTGGTTTAGAAACAGGCCCAGTCGGTTTTGGTTGGTGCTTTTACCCAGAATTTGTGTTTATTGTGTGAGTGGATGTACTTTCACTATTTTGTATAACAATAATGATCCAGGATGGTTCTGGAGCTATTTCCCACCACATGTTTTGGGAATATTTCCCACCGACAATAGTGTCCAAAACATTTTGCGATAAAAATAGTGGTTGTATTAGAACAAGGCCCAATCGGTTCTGGTTGGTGTATTTACCCAGAATTTGTGTTGGTTGAGTAGGTGGATGTAGTTTCACTATTTTCTATAAAAATAATGTTTCCCACCATAAACATTGTCCAAAACAGGCATTTTGCGATTAAAATAGTGGTCGTATTAGAACCGGGCCCAGTCGGTTCTGGTTGGTGCTTCTACCCATAATTAGTGTTGAATGTTTAGATGGATGCATTTTCACTATTCTGTGTAAAAATAATGATCCAGGATTGTTCTGGAGCTATTTTCCCACCATAAACAGTGTCCAAAACAGGCATTCTGGGATTAAAATAGTGGTTGTATTAGAACCAGGCCCAGTCTTTTCTGGTTAGTGAATTTACCCGAAAAATTGTATCCATTGACGATGGGGATGTATTTTTGATTATTATGTATAAAAACAATCATCTAGGGATCTTCAGAAGTTCCGTTATTCCCGAATCAATGACCTTCATTTGGGCACATTATTGACGGAGCTCACAACCATGATCCAGTGTGTGGCTCGGATGTGTCCCTCAAACAAAAATACTGGTCAGTCTCATCCAAAATCGTAATGGCTCAGTTCCCTTGAGTGGGAGCGGCCAGGAACGCCCTGCATTTGAAGACCATTGAAGGCAGGTTCCGGGCCTGTGTCGGCGCATCAGTCAGGCTGGGTAGCCGCCATGGCCCAGGTGATTTTCCAGTGCTGCCCTGCTCTTGACGGAGTGGCCACCCAGCGGGGCTGTGTGTGTGCCATGGTGGAAGACTCGTGCTGCCCCTTCATCCCTGCCGGCATGTCCTGCTCGGTCCATGATGCCCTGCAGGCTATTAGGAACATGCAGAGAGCTGTGACCGGAGATTCGGTTCCACAACGAGGATGGCTTGACTGGTTCTTCTCTGGCTCATGGAAACAGCCTTTTCAATATTTCAATATTTTCACAGACACAAAAGGAGGGAATTGTGGGATGGACGGCTAACTGGCTTAATAATTGTTTATTCTTGTCGCACCATGTGATCATACTGGTTTTACCTTTGTTTGATAAGATCGTAGAATGCAAGGTAGACTAGCCAAACTGGTTTTAAAATTGAATTAAAAGATCGTGGAATGTAAGAAAGACTAACTAGTTGGCCTTGCAATTGTTTGTTCGCCTCGCGAAATATAAGAAAGGCTGGCTAACAGGGTTTGCAATTGTTTCCTTGAATTGTGGGATGAAAAAAAGGTTCAACTTCAGGAGTAACTGTCACTCTCCAGGTCATCCAGGGTCAAGTGCACACTTGGAAACTTTCATATTCGACCAAAATGTGCTTATCAGCGCATAAAAAGCACATTTGGTGGTACGCGGAAAGAACGGCAGCAGACAAAAAGGCTATTTAGAAAGGTATCACCACTACGCAGAAGATCGTCGGCTACTCTGCCCTCACTGGAAGACATTGCCAGCCCTCGTTACCTCAGCAGAGCCAGGGACATGATCAGGGACCCATGCCACCCTGGTCACAATCGGTTCCAGCTGCTGCTCTCTGGCAGACAGACGCTGTAAGTTTCCCACATCCGTTGGGACTCTAAACTTGGGGTAACACAACACAATCTCTTCTGTGTAATAACTTCGGGTGAGGTAATATGAATAGACATTAGGTACAAGGTGATCTGACACCTACATGCTGAATGAAGGTAAGTGAAAGACAGTGAGAGGTAAGTGATCCACTCAGGGGGTGGTGATGCAATGTATCCATAAAGGCAGAATTGTAAATTAAGAGTCTGGAGTCATAACTTGTAAAACTGTGTAAAACTGTCAGAGACACAAATGTCTCTCTATACATAGTGTAATATCATCAAATTTTATAATTTAATAAGTTTTTAATTTGGCATCATTCTAATGGCTAGATATTAAGTTATAATGAAAACTATGATACTTGGCCAAAACATGATTTTCAGCGCATGAAACGCACGTTAAGGCAATAAAAACTGAAATGTTCCCCTGCTGCAAAACAAACTGCCAGAGACACATAGTTACTGTGTATATAGTGTATAATTGTCCAATTCAAGTAAGTTTTTCATTTGGCATCATTCTAAGTGATAGAAATTAAGTTATAGTGAAAATTATGATACTTGGCCAAAACGTGATTTTCAGCGCATGAAACGCACGTTAAGGCAATAAAAACTGAAATGTTCCCCTGCTGCGAAACAAACTGTCAGAGGCACAAAGTTACTGTGTATATAGTGTAAAATCGTCCAATTCAAGTAAGTTTTGCATTTGGCATCATTCTAAGTGCTAGAAATTAAGTTATAGTGAAAACTATGATACTTGGCCAAAACGTTAATTTCAGCGCATGAAACGCACGTTAAGGCAATAAAAACTGAAATGTTCCCCTGCTGCGAAACAAACTGTCAGAGGCACATAGTTACTGTATATATAGTGTAAAATCGTTTAATTCAAGTAAGTTTTGCATTTAAAGTTATAGTGAAAATTATGATACTTGGCCAAAACGTGATTTTCAGCGCATGAAACGCACGTTAAGGCAATAAAAACTGAAATTTTCCCCTGCTGCGAAACAAACTGACAGAGACACATAGTTACTGTGTATATAGTATAAAATCGTCCAATTCAAGTAAGTTTTGCATTTGGCATCATTCTAAGTGATAGAAATTAAGTTATAGTGAAAACTATGATACTTGGCCAAAACGTGATTTTCAGAGCATGAAACGCACGTTAAGGCAATAAAAACTGAAATGTTCCCCTGCTGCGAAACAAACTGTCAGAGGCACAAAGTTACTGTGTATATAGTGTAAAACCGTCCAATTCAAGTAAGTTTTGCATTTGGCTTCATTCTAAGTGCTAGAGATTAAGTTATAGTGAAAACTATGATACTTGGCCAAAACGTGATTTTCAGCGCATGAAACGCACGTTAAGGCAATTTAAACTGAAATGTTCCCCTGCTTCCAAACAAACTGTCAGGGACTCATAGTTACTGTGTATATAGTATAAAATCGTCCAATTCAAGTAAGTTTTGCATTTAGCATCATTCTAAGTGATAGAAATCAAGTTATAGTGAAAACTATGATACTTGGCCAAAACGTGATTTTCAGCGCATGAAACGCACGTTAAGGCAATAAAAACTGAAATGTTCCCCTGCTGCGAAACAAACTGTCAGAGGCACAAAGTTACTGTATATATAGTTTGGAATCGTCCAATTCAAGTAAGTTTTGCATTTAGCATCATTCTAACTGATAGAAATTAAGTTATAGTGAAAATTATGATACTTGGCCAAAACGTGATTTTCAGCGCATGAAACGCACGTTAAGGCAATAAAAACTGAAATGTTCCCCTGCTGCGAAACAAACTGTCAGAGGCACAAAGTTACTGTGTATATAGTGTAAAATCGTCCAATTCAAGTAAGTTTTGCATTTGGCATCATTCTAAGTGCTAGAGATTAAGTTATAGTGAAAACTATGATACTTGGCCAAAACGTTATTTTCAGCGCATGAAACGCACGTTAAGGCAATAAAAACTGAAATGTTCCCCTGCTGCAAAACAAACTGTCAGAGGCACATAGTTACTGTATATATAGTGTAACATCGTTTAATTCAAGTAAGTTTTGCATTTAAATTTATAGTGAAAATTATGATACTTGGCCAAAACGTGATTTTTAGCGCATGAAACGCACGTTAAGGCAATAAAAACTGAAATTTTCCCCTGCTGCGAAACAAACTGACAGAGACACATAGTTACTGTGTATATAGTATAAAATCTTCCAATTCAAGTAAGTTTTGCATTTAGCATCATTCTAAGTGATAGCAATTAAGTTATAGTGAAAACTATGATACTTGGCCAAAATGTGATTTTCAGCGCATGAAACGCACGTTAAGGCAATAAAAACTGAAATTTTCCCCTGCTGCGAAACAAACTGACAGAGACACATAGTTACTGTGTATATAGTATAAAATCGTCCAATTCAAGTAAGTTTTGCATTTAGCATCATTCTAAGTGATAGCAATTAAGTTATAGTGAAAACTATGATTTTCATCATTCATGTGATTTTCAGCGCATGAAACGCACGTTAAAGCAATAAAAACTGAAATGTTCCCCCGCTGCGAAACAAACTGTCAGTGACACATAGTTACTGTGTATATAGTGTAAAGTCGTCCAATTCAAGTAAGTTTTGCATTTAGCATCATTCTAAGTGATAGAAATTAAGTTATAGTGAAAACTATGATACTTGGCCAAAACGTGATTTTCAGCGCATGAAACGCACGTTAAGGCAATAAAAACTGAAATGTTCCCCTGCTGCAAAACAAACTGCCAGAGACACATAGTTACTGTGTATATAGTGTATAATTGTCCAATTCAAGTAAGTTTTTCATTTGGCATCATTCTAAGTGCTAGAAATTAAGTTATAAAGAAAACTATCATACTCGGCCAAAACATGATTTTCAGTGCATGAAAAGCACATTAAGGCAATAAAAACTGAAGTGTTCCCCTGCTGCCAAACAAATCGTCAGAGACACATAGTTACTTTGTATATAGTGTAAAATCGTCCAATCCAAGTACTTTTTTATTTCGCATCATTCTAAGTTGATAGAAATTAAGTTATAATGAAAATTACCATACTTGGCCAAAACGTGATTTTCAGCGCATGAAAAGCACTAAGGCAAAAAAAACCTGAAATGTTTGTTAGGTCTGAAAATACAACTTCAGGAGCAGGCTAAGAAAGAGTGAGATAAATATAAAAAGAAAATATGTATTACCAGACTGCAAAGTGGACAGTGAGAGTTCCTGCAGTGGGGTCCTGTTCAACGCGATGTTATTTCTAGTCGAATGACCAGTGAGTGTGTCTTAAATACAGGCAAAACTGACAGTTGTCCCTAAGACTTTGGACAGATACGTTTCAGTCATTTGCAGGGCAAAAATTAATTGATCAGTGTCGGACAGTTGAGTATTTGTGATTACATGTCAACCCAATCACAAGACTAAGCTTTATTATTCAGTCAGACAGTTGGGTGTTTATGCTGACATGTCAGCCATAAGGATTACTACGATGCTGTTATACTTACAAAAACTAATACAATATGAACAAGCATTTGTAAAGATACTTTGTCTAATTTTACATATCCCTCCTGTTTGTGAGTATAAACACATCGGAACATCGTTTGTTAGCGACGCTACTTTTGAACGAAATTCTTCACAAATTATTTCAAACTGGAGTTTAGACCGACCAGGAAGGGTACCAGGCGTCTCAGAATAGGAAAGATATATTAATCAGTGTAAGACAGTAGCACAGCATCAATGTCAGATTGGGATATGGATTGTTGCATGTGAATACGAGTTAGCATTAGCTGGGTTTCAACAATCATGATTTGTTCGACTGAAGAATTAATGGTACGTTTGATTAAAGCTGAGAAGCAGGGCAAACAACAAGTAAGGACAACAAGCACGAGAGCAATAACAGTAACGACTGGTACTAGGGCTTTCAAAAGAGTATGTGTCCATGATGAGCTAGAGAGGAACAAGTCAAGCCATCCTTGTTGTGGAACTGGATCTTTGGTCATAGCGTTCTGTATGTTCTTCATAGTTTGTCAGGCATCATTCTGTATGTTCTTCATAGTTTGTCAGGCATCATGGACTGAGTGGGATTCGTTGGCAGGAATGAAGGTGCAGCATGAGTCTCCTACCATGGCACACACACCTCCCTGCTGGGCGGTTCTTCTGTCGAGGGCAAGGCGGTTCTGGATAATCCTCTGGGTCATGGCAGTTATTTGGATTTCTCAGCCTTGTTGCAGTCAGACTGATGCGTTGACGTAGGCCTGGAATCTGTAGTCAATGGTTTCCAGACGTAGGGTGTTCTTCGCTGTTCCTACCCTGGGGAACACCGCCATCATGATTTTGGAGGAGACTGACCAGTGTTTGTATACGAGGGGGAAATCCGAGCCCCACACTGAATCATGGGGGAAGAAATCAAAGCTCCGTCGTTGACGCCTGGTGGGTAGATGTGGGTTGGCGTCGACAGTTGGAATCGAGTCTGCTGTTAGAACGTACGTGTGGTCGGATGCAGATGTAGGGACACAGAGTCCAGTTGTATTGGCGGGGATGATCATATACACTTGCCATTCGCAGAGCCACCATATTTGGTCCAGTACTGTCCATGATTGGGACGGAATGTGTCTGATCTCGGCACACCTGGTGACGTGAACTTGGTCTAAAGGGGTCTTCGGATCCGGTCCGCTGAAGTTGAAACAGGATGGATAACAGTCTGTTTGGTTGTTGCACTGGACTTACGTTGAGGTATTGACTGTAGCTGCTAATGGTACTGTGGCCATGGTATGTAGGCGGTCGAGCTTTGCTGGAAGGATTCTCTCAGATTACCCAGGAGACAGTTGTAGGTGAGGTTGGCGAGTTCTTCGTTCTGTCGGTTGGACCATAGCTGTGGTTGTGGCGCGGACTGTGAGTGCGGTGTATCTGTACCAACTGTTCCTCATCATCGGGTTGACTCGTTTTCTTCTTGTTTTTGGACATGGGCGAGAATTAGGTGTATCTCCTCAGGCTTAGGTGTTCCTGCCGTACGGATTTTGAGTAGGCGTGTGGCGGATGGTTCTACGAAGGGGTTCACACCAATCACTTTGGGGACCATGGCTGGACTAGTAGTGCGGATGGTGATAGTAAAGAGGGGGTCTTTTCCTGGTCGGTCCGGTCGGAGGCATAGGTTTATGCAGCCTTTTTGTTGGATATTGGTGGTGAGCTCCAGCGTATGTTTACCATCTTTGATGGTGGTGGCTAACTTGGTGAAGTTAGCGGTCATGGTGGTAGCTTCTTTGGAAAGGGGCCATGTGATTGTCTTGTAGCCTGTATGGAGGAGGACCTGGTCCCAGGTGTCTGGCCAGACCACTCAGACTCTGGGAGCTTGTAGGTACCAATAGAAATAACTGGAGTCAGTCCTGTGTAATCCCAAGTGAGTAAGCTGTAGGCTGAGCAAAGGGACTTGAACGACGATTGGTGTCTTGGTTAATGGGATGCAGATCTGGGGGCCCCTGATCGTTTCCTGAACCAGCTAGTGGGCCATTCTCCTCCATTGGGAGTGTACCAAGGTTCTGGTACGTTCCCCCCATGTGGTTGAACACAGAGCGGTGATGATGATGATGAGTAGCCACTTCATTCTTGTACTTTGTTTACTGTGGGACTGATGTATCCAGGTGTCTCTTCCTTCTATTTTGATGGCAGTGGGTGTGGGCAAAATCACACGGTGAGGTCCGTCCCAACGTGGAGAAGACCAGCACTTTCTTTTTATCACCTTGACGAGTACCAGGTCTCCTGGGAACAGGACCTCCTCTGTGGGAGACAGAGAAGATGTCGGCAGATTATTTTGCATTCATCACAGTTATTTCTTGGAACATTTTGCATAACCACTTAGTGAGGGAATCTGTTCCTCCTTTCTCTTCTACCACCAGATCTTTTTCCCACATTGTTAAGTGGAAGGGTCTGTCGTTCACTGCCTCAAATGGTGTGCATCCCTGTGCTGTTGGAATGATTCTCATGTACGTTTCTACCAGGCTCAGGCATTCTTGCCATGGTTTACCTGTATCTTCCATGGTTTTTCTGAGTCTGAGTTTTACTGTTCTAATGGTTTGTTCGACGAGTCCAGCACTTTGGTTCAGTTTGATGAAATCCATGTTCAGAAGCTCGAAGGGATATGTTCCTGTTTGCCTTGTTCCATGCTTGGGTCGTTCAATGCCTTGAGAGTTGTGTCTACAGCAGTTTAGACAGTTTCTGCAAAAAAAATTGAAGTAAGTTTGGAGACCTCTGGGAACATGCATTGTTTGTTGTACTGTACTGATCATCCCTTCTGTTGAGACATGGCTCCTCCCATGGCTCAATTTGGCAATTACTTCAAACAATGATCGTGGGACGCATGGCTTGTTTTCTACTGCATAGAGTCCGTTCTTGTGTTGAGTGGCTCCTTCTGTTTCCCATTGCAGTTTCTCTTTTTCTGGGGCATGATTTTGCATTTCTCTTAGGAATTCAGCAGCGATTGGGCTGTCTTTTCACAGTCACGTCTTGTTCTAGGAATAGTCTACATGCCTCTGTCAGTGCCACTATTTCTGCGGCTTGTGCAGACCAATCGCCGGGGAGTCGTCCTGTCTTGAGGTTGTCTTTTTGAGTCACCACGGCATATACGTTGTGTTTTTCTCCATCCAGGGTTTTTGATGATGATCCATCCCCATAGGCAATGTGTCCGGGGGGCAATGGGTTGTCCATTAGGTCAGTTGCATATACGTGGTTAATTATGATTCGTTGAGTGGGCAACTGTGAGAATTGGTTTAACCACTTGTCGTCCGGTCTCCCATGAACTTAAGGGTGACATGTAATGGCCATGTTTGTTGTTCCAGTCCTGGGGCTGCTGGGCAGATATCTTCAGACTGTTCTCTTAGACTTTCAGCTACCTTGGCAGAATCATTCCCGACAATGTCGAGAGAGTAGAAGCTGTTAGATGTGGTGGTGTGGAAGATATTTTTGTTCTGTAATTCCCTGGGTCGGAGGCCATTTTGGGTGGCCACTAGGCTTAGCCCAAGCTGGACCATGATATCTCGTCCCGGAAACTCTCCGATTTTCATTTTGCATTCTGACAATAAACCCATCCCTTTTGTTGCTTTCTGACCCATATTAATCACTTACTTAATAGTTTAAACAACAATTATTGTCTAAATTACCCGAAAATCATCTCCACTTTGTGATTAACCCAATATCTCTGAACACACAAAGACCAAAAGTCCCTGACTTTGTCTTAGTTAAGTCCCTGACTCTATTAACAGACCAAGACTATAAAGCCCTTGCTAATTCTTGTTCTACTTTCATTGGTCCCGGATCAATTGGTTTATTACCAGACTGCAAAGTGGACAGTGAGAGTTCCTACAGTAGGGTCATGTTCAACGCGATGTTCCTGCAACTCTAGTCGAATGACCAGTGTGTGTGTCTTAAATACAGGAAAAACTGACAGTTGTCACTAGGACTTTGGACAGATACATTTTAGTCATTTGGAGCGCAAAAAGTAATTGATCAGTGTCGGACAGTTGAGTATTTGTGCTGACATGTCACCCCAATCACAAGACTAAGATTGTTTATTCAGTCAGACAGTTGGGTGTTTATGCTGACATGTCAGCCATAAGGATGACTACAATGCTGTTATACTCACAAAAACTTATACAATATGAACAAGCCTTTGCAAAGATACTTTGTCTAATCTTACATGTTCCCCTGATGCCAAACAAACTGTCAGAGACACATAGTTACTGTGTATATAGTGTAAAATCGTCCAATTCAAGTAAGTTATCCATTTGGCATCATTCTCATGGCTAGAAATTAAGTTATAATGAAAACAATCATACTTGGCCAAAACGTGATTTTCAGGGCATGAAAAGTACATTAAGGCAATAAAAACTGAAAAGTTCCCTTGCTGCCAAACAAACTGTCAGAGACACAGTTACTGTGTATATAGTGAAAAATCGTCCAATTCAAGTAAGTTTTTTATTTGGCATCGTTCAAAGTGATAGAAATTAAGTTACAATGAAAACTATCACACTTGGCCAAAACGTGATTATCAGGCCATGAAAAGCACATTAAGGCAATAAAAACTGAAACGTTCCCCTGCTGCCAAACACACTGTCAGAGACACATAGTTCCTGTGTATATAGTGTAAAATCGTCCATTTCAAGTAAGTCATTCATTGGCATCATTCTAGGTGATTCTGGAGCTATCACCCACCATAAACAGTGTCCAAAACAGGCGATACAAAATAGTGGTTGCATTATAACAGGGTCCAGTCGGTTCTGGTGGGTGTTTGTATACGGAACTTGTGTCCAATTATGATGGGGATGTATACTTGACTATTCTGTATAGAAATAATCATCTAGCGATGTTCAGAAGTTCTGCTATGCCCGAATGAATTACTTTCATTTGGTCACTTTATTTACAAGTGGTGGTTTAGAAACAGGCCCAGTCGGTTTTGGTTGGTGCTTTTACCCAGAATTTGTGTTTATTGTGTGAGTGGATGTATTTTCACTATTTTGTATAACAATAATGATCCAGGATGATTCTGGAGCTATTTCCCACCACAAACAGTGTCCAAAACAGGCATTTTGCGGTTAAAGTAGTGGTTGTATTAGAACCAGGCCCAGTCGGTTCTGGTTCGTGTTTTTACCCAGAAATTGTGTCCAATGATGATGGGGATGTATTTTTGATTATTCTTTTTAAAAATAATATTCTAGGGATGTTCAGAAGTTCTGGTATGCCCGAATCAATGACCTCAATTTGGGCACTTTATTTACAAGTGTTGTTTAGAACCAGGCCCAGTCGGTTCTGGTTGGTGCTTTTACCCAGAGTTAGTGTTGATTGTGTAGGTGGATGTATTTTCACTATTCTGTCTAAAAATAAAGATCCATGATGGTTCTAGGGGTATTTACCACCATAAATAGTCTCCAAAACATGCATTTTGCGATAAAAAATAGTAGTTGAAAAAATGAAAATGAAAATCAGACATAGGCATTGTCGCCATCATTGACTTGACAAAGAGCCTAGTAGTCATCATACCCTCAGCAGCGTATGACGAAATTCTATAGTGCTTCTCCACAAGTTTGTCTTCCCAGGCCAGACACATTTATGACATTTATTTATGACATATTCATACTTGTTAGCTCTCCGCCTTGAGCGCCATTTTGCGGCGACTGTAAGTTGCCGCACCGATGCCAACAAGAATAAGGTGGATCACTTACCTCTCAGTCTTTATACTTACCCTCCCTCAGTCAGCCTGCGGAAGGCAGATCTGCGCCAAACGACCTTCCTGTTACTTCATTTCGACTTGACTTAATTTCATAGTAAGGATATGTGTAGTCGTCACGTCACGTGTTGCTGCAGGTTCAGAGACCTGATGGCTGTTGGGAAAAAGCTGTCCTTGAGCCTGTTTGTCCGTGCTTTGTCGGACCTGTAGCGTCTGCCAGATGGCAGCAACTGGAACAGGCCGTGTCCAGGGTGGTATTGGTCTCCAACAATGGACCCGGCTCTTCTAAGGTATCGGGGGTTGGCAATGTCTTCTAGTGATGGCAGAGAGCAGCCGACGATCTTCTGGGCAGTGTTTATCACCCTCTGTATGGCTTTTTTGTCTGCTGCCGTGCTTCCGGTATACCACACTGTTATGCCGTAAGTCAGGATGCTCTCCACAGTGGCTCTGTAGAAGGTTGCCAAAAGCTTGGTGTCCAATTTGTCCCTTCTCAGTACCCTGAGAAAGTGGAGTCGTTTCTGGGCCTTCTTCACTAACACTGTGGTGTTTGTGGACCAGGAGAGCCTATCTGTGACGTGGACTCCCAGAAATTTGAAGGATTGGACCCTGTCTACCCATACTCCGTTAATGAGGAGTGGGGCCAGGTCTGTGCTGCGCTTGCGAAAGTCCAGGATTATTTCTTTAGTCTTTGCAGTATTTAGTGTAAGATTGTTCGCCGAGAACCAAGGAGACAGTTTGTCGACCTCGTCTCTGAAAGCTGACTCATCCCCGCCTGAGATGAGTTCGATCACAGTGGTGTCATCGGCGAATTTGATGATAGAGTTTGACTGGTGGGCTGGTGTGCAGTCGTATGTGTACAGGGAGTACAGGAGAGGACTCAGTACACAGCCTTGTGGTGAGCCAGTGTTCAGTGTAATGGCGGAAGAGAGGTGTGGACCCATTCTGACAGTTTGTGGTGGACCAGTCAGGAAGTTCCTTATCCAGCAGCAGATTGCATGAAAAGCACATTAAGGCAATAAAAACTGAAGTGTTCCCCTGCTGCCAAACAAATCGTCAGAGACACATGGTTACTTTGTATATAGTGTAAAATCGTCCAATCCAAGTACTTTTTTCATTTCGCATCATTCTAAGTGATAGAAATTAAGTTCTAATGAAAATTACCATACTTGGCCAAAACGTGATTTTCAGCGCATGAAAAGCACTAAGGCAAAAAAAACCTAAAATGTTTGTTAGGTCTGAAAATACAACTTCAGGAGCAGGCTAAGAAAGAGTGAGATAAATATAAAAAGAAATTATGTATTACCAGACTGCAAAGTGGACAGTGAGAGTTCCTGCAGTGGGGTCCTGTTCAACGCGATGTTACTGCAATTCTAGTCGAATGACCAGTGAGTGTGTCTTAAATACAGGCAAAACTGACAGTTGTCCCTAAGACTTTGGACAGATACGTTTCAGTCATTTGCAGGGCAAAAAGTAATTGATCAGTGTCGGACAGTTGAGTATTTGTGATTACATGTCAACCCAATCACAAGACTAAGCTTTATTATTCAGTCAGACAGTTGGGTGTTTATGCTGACATGTCAGCCATAAGGATTACTACGATGCTGTTATACTTACAAAATCTAATACAATATGAACAAGCATTTGTAAAGATACTTTGTCTAATTTTACATATCCCTCTTGTTTGTGAGTATAAACACATCGGAACATCGTTTGTTAGCGACGCTACTTTTGAACGAAATTCTTCGCAAATTATTTCAAACTGGAGTTTAGACCGACCAGGAAGGGTACCAGGCGTCTCAGAATAGGAAAGATATATTAATCAGTGTCAGACAGTAGCACAGCATCAATGTCAGATTGGGATATGGATTGTTGCATGTGAATACGAGTTAGCATTAGCTGGGTTTCAACAATCATGATTTGTTCGACTGTGGAATTAATGGTACGTTTGATTAAAGCTGAGAAGCAGGGCAAAACAACAAGTAAGGACAACAAGCACGAGAGCAATAACAGTTACGACTGGTACTAGGGCTTTCAAAAGAGTATGTGTCCATGATGAGCCAGAGAGGAACAAGTCAAGCCATCCTTGTTGTGGAACTGGATCTTTGGTCATAGCGTTCTGTATGTTCTTCATAGTTTGTAAGGCATCATTGACTGAGTGGGATTCGTTGGCAGGAATGAAGGTGCAGCATGAGTCTCCTACCATGGCACACACACCTCCCTGCTGGGCGGTTCTTCTGTCGAGGGCAAGGCGGTTCTGGATAATCATCTGGGTCATGGCAGTTATTTGGATTTCTTAGCCTTGTTGCAGTCAGACTGATGCGTTGACGTAGGCCTGGAATCTGTAGTCAATGGTTTCCAGACGTAGGGTGTCCTTCGCTGTTCCTACCCTGGGGAACACCGCCATCATGATTTTGGAGGAGACTGACCAGTGTTTGTATTCGAAGGGGACATCCGAGCCCCACACTGAATCATGAGGGAAGAAATAAAAGCTCTGTCGTTGACGCCTGGTGGGTAGATGTGGGTTGGCGTGGACAGTTGGAATCGAGTCTGCTGTTAGTTTGTTTGTTTGTTTTGCACTACAAGCGCCTGAGGATTGCCCTCAGATAGCGCTAGAGCTGCCACTGGAACGCGGATTATTTCATCCGGGGGGTAGTCGGAGGTGGGGGCAGTCAAATGTCTCCGGCTGGATGAAAAACGTAGGGTGCCACGGTCCTTGTTGGCAGCTCTGAGTGGTATTAGTTGGAATTCGCACGCCGCGGCGAGCGGCCTCTCAGGAGACACCACGTGAAGGTTTCCAACTTTGTCTCCCCTGCTGTTAGAACGTACGTGTGGTCGGATGCAGATGTAGGGACACAGAGCCCAGTTGTATTGGCGGGGATGATCATATACACTTGCCATTCGCAGAGCCACCATATTTGGTCCAGTACTGTCCATGATTGGGAAGGAATGTGTCTGATCTCGGCACACCTGGTGACGTGAACTTGGTCTAAAGGGGTCTTCGGATCCGGTCCGCTGAAGTTGAAACAGGATGGATAACAGTCTGTTCGGTTGTTGCACTGGACATACGTTGCGGTATTGACTGTAGCTGCTAATGGTACTGCGACCATGGTATGTAGGCGGTTGAGCTTTGCTAGAAGGATTCTCTCAGATTACCCAGAATACAGTTGTAGGTGAGGTTGGCGAGTTCTTCGTTCTGTCGGTTGGCCCATAGCTGTGGTTGGCCTACGGCAGTAGGCATGAGGGAACAGACATAACAACTCATTGGTTGTGGCGCGGGCTGTGAGTGCGGTGTATCTGTACCAACTGTTCCTCATCATCGGGTTGTACTCGTTTTCTTCTTGTGTTTGGACATGGGTGAGAATTAGGTGTATCTCCTCAGGCTTAGGTGCTCCTGCCGGACGGATTTTGAGTAGGCGTGTGGCGGATGGTTTTACGAAGGGGTTCACACCAATCACTTTGGGGACCATGGCCGGACTAGTAGCGCGGATGGTGATAGTAAAGAGGGGGTCTTTTCCTGGTCGGTCTGGTCGGAGGCATAGGTTGATGCAGCCTTTTTGTTGGATATTGGTGGTGAGCTCCAGCGTATGTTTACCATCTTTGATGGTGGTGGCTAACTTGGTGAAGTTAGCGGTCATGGTGGTAGCTTCTTTGGAAAGGGGGCATGTGATGGTTTTGTAGCCTGTATGGAGGAGGACCTGGTCCCAGGTGTCTGGCCAGACCACTCAGACTCTGGGAGCTTGTAGGTACCAATAAAAATAACTGGAGTCAGTCCTGTGTAATTCCAAGTGAGTAAGCTGTAGGCTGAGCAAAGGGACTTGAACGACGATTGGTGTCTTGGTTAATGGTATGCAGATCTGGGGGCCCCTGATCGTTTCCTGAACCAGCTAGTGGGGCATTCTCCTCCAGTGGGAGTGTACCAAGGTTCTGGTACGTTCCCCCCATGTGGTTGAACACAGAGCGGTGATGATGATGATGAGTAGCCACTTCATTCTTGTACTTTGTTTACTGTGGGACTGATGTATCCAGGTGTCTCTTCCTTCGATTTTGATGGCGGTGGGTGTGGGCAAAATCACACGGTGAGGTCCGTCCCAACGTGGAGAAGACCAGCACTTTCTTTTTATCACCTTGACGAGTACCAGGTCTCCTGGGGACAGGACCTCCTCTGTGGGAGACAGAGAAGATGTCGGCAGATTATTTTCCATTCATCACAGTTATTTCTTGGAACATTTTGCATAACCACTTAGTGAGGGAATCTGTTTCTCCTTTCTCTTCGACCACCAGATCTTTTTCCCACATTGTTAAGTGGAAGGGTCTGTCGTTCACTGCCTCAAATGGTGTGCATCCCTGTGCTGTTGGAATGATTCTCATGTACGTTTCTACCAGGCTCAGGCATTCTTGCCATGGTTTTCCTGTGTCTTCCATGGTTTTTCTGAGTCTGAGTTTTACTGTTCTAATGGTTTGTTCGACGAGTCCAGCACTTTGGTTCAGTTTGATGAAATCCATGTTCAGAAGCTCGAAAGGATATGTTCCTGTTTGCTTTGTTCCATGCTTGGGTCGTTCGTTGCCTTGAGAGTTGTGTCTACAGCAGTTCAGACAGTTTATTGCCAAAAAATTTAAGTAAGTTTGGAGACCTCTGGGAACATGCATTGTTTGTTGTACTGTACTGATCATCCCTCCTGTTGAGACATGGCTCCTCCCATGGTTCAATTTGGCAATTACTTCAAACAATGATCGTGTCACGCATGGCTTGTTTTCTACTGCATAGAGTCCGTTCTTGTGTTGAGTGGCTCCTTCTGTTTCCCATTGCAGTTTCTCTTTTTCTGGGGAATGATTTTGCATTTCTCTTAGTAATTCAGCAGGGATTGGGCTGTGTCTTTCCACCGTCACGTCTTGTTCTAGGAATAGTCTACATGCCTCTGTCAGTGCCACTATTTCTGCGGCTTGTGCAGACCAGTCGCCGGGGAGTCATCCTGTCTTGAGGTTGTCTTTTTGAGTCACCACGGCATATACGTTGTGTTTTTCTCCATCCAGGGTTTTTGATGATGATCCATCCCCATAGTCAATGTGTCCGGGGGCAATGGGTTGTCCATTAGGTCAGTTGCATATACGTGGTTAATTATGATTCGTTGAGTGGGCAACTGTGAGAATTGGTTTAACCACTTGTTGTCCGGTCTCCCATGAACTTCAGGGTGACATGTAATGGCCATGTTTGTTGTTCCTGTCCTGGTGCTGCTGGGCAGATATCTTCAGACTGTTCTCTTAGACTTTCAGCTACCTTGGCAGAATCATTCCCGACAATGTCGAGAGAGTAGAAGCTGTTAGATGTGGTGGTGTGGAAGATATTTTTGGTCTGTAATTCCCTGGGTCGGAGGCCATTTTGGGTGGCCACTAGGCTTAGCCCAAGCTGGACCATGATATCTCGTCCCGGTAACTCTCCGATTTTCATTTTGCAATCTGACAATAAACCCATCCCTTTTGTTGCTTTCTGACCCATATTAATCACCGACTTAATAGTTTAAACAACAATTATTTTCTAAATTACCCGAAATTGATCTCTACTTTGTGATTAACCCAATATCTCTGAAGACACAAAGACCAAAAGTCCCTGACTTTGTTTTAGTTAAGTCCCTGACTCTATTAACAGACCAAGACTATGAAGCCCTTGCTAATTCTTGTTCTACTTTCATTGGTCCCGGACCAATTGATTTATTACCAGACTGCAAAGTGGACAGTGAGAGTTCCTACAGTAGGGTCCTGCTCAACTCGATGTTCCTGCAACTCTAGTCGAATGACCGGTGTGTGTGTCTTAAATACAGGAAAAACTGACAGTTGTCACTAAGACTTTGGACAGATACATTTCAGTCATTTGCAGGGCAAAAAGTAATTAATCAGTGTCAGACAGTTGAGTATTTGTGCTGACATGTCACCGCAATCACAAGACTAAGATTGTTTATTCAGTCAGACAGTTGGGTGTTTATGCGGACATGTCAGCCATAAGGATGACTACGATGCTGTTATACTCACAAAAATGTATACAATATGAACAAGCATTTGCAAAGATACTTTGTCTAATCTTACATGTTCCCCTGCTGCCAAACAAACTGTCAGAGACACATAGTTACTGTGTATATAGTGTAAAATCATCCAATTCAAGTAAGTTATCCTTTTGGCATCATTCTCATGGCTAGAAATTAGGTTATAATGAAAACAATCATACTTGGCTAAAACGTGATTTTCAGGGCATGAAAAGTACATTAAGGCAATAAAAACTGAAAAGTTTCCCTGCTGCCAAACAAACTGTCAGAGACACAGTTACTGTATATATAGTGTAAAATCGTCCAATTCAAGTGAGTTTTTTATTTGGCATCGTTCTAAGTGATAGAAATTAAGTTACAATGAAAACTATCATACTTGGCCAAAACGTGATTATCAGGCCATGAAAAGCACATTAAGGCAATAAAAACTGAAACGTTCCCCTGTTGCCAAACACACTGTCAGAGACACATAGTTCCTGTGTATATAGTGTAAAATCGTCCAATTCAAGTAAGTCTTTCATTGGCATCATTCTAGGTGATACTGGAGCTATCTCCCACCATAAACAGTCTCCAAAACAGGCGATACAAAATAGTGGTTGCATTATAACAGGGTCCAGTCGGTTCTGGTGGGTGTTTGTATACGGAACTTGTGTCCAATTATGATGGGGATGTATACTTGACTATTTTGTATAGAAATAATCATCTAGCGATGTTCAGAAGTTCTGTTATGCCCGAATGAATTACTTTCATTTGGTCACTTTAATCACAAGTGGTGGTTTAGAAACAGGCCCAGTCGGTTTTGGTTGGTGCTTTTACCCAGAATTTGTGTTTATTGTGTGAGTGGATGTATTTTCACTATTTTGTATAACAATAATGATCAAGGATGGTTCTGGAGCTATTTCCCACCACAAACAGTGTCCAAAACAGGCATTTTGCGGTTAAAGTAGTGGTTGTATTAGAACCAGGACCAGTCGGTTCTGGTTCGTGTTTTTACCCAGAAATTGTGTCCAATGATGATGGGGATGTATTTTTGATTATTCTTTATAAAAATAATATTCTAGGGATGTTCAGAAGTTCTGTTATGCCCGAATCAATGACCTCAATTTGGACACTTTATTTACAAGTGGTTGTTTAGAACCAGGCCCAGTCGGTTCTGGTTGGTGCTTTACCCACAATTAGTGTCGATTGTGTGAGTGGATGTATTTTCACTGTTCTCTGTAAGAATAAAGATCCAGAGATGTTCTGAGACTATTTCCCACCATAAATAGTGTCAAAAACATGCATTTTGCAACAAAAATAGTGGTTGTATTAGAACCAGGCCCAGTCGGTTCTGGTTTGTGTCTACACCCGTAACGTGTGTCCAATAGGAATGGGGTTGTATTTTTGACTATTCTGTATTAAAAAATATCATCTAAGGATGTTCAGAAGTTTTTCTATGCCCGAATAAATGACCTCCATTTGGGCACTTTATTTTGCATGGTGGTTGTAGTAGAACCAAGCCGAGTCGGTTCTGGTTGGTGCTTTTACCCAGAGTTAGTGTTGATTGTGTAGGTGGATGTATTTTCACTATTTTGTCTAAAAATAAAGATCCAGGATGGTTCTAGGGGTATTTGCCACCATAAATAGTCTCCAAAACATGCATTTTGCGATAAAAAATAGTAGTTGCATTATAACCGGGTCGTCTCGGTTCTGGTTGCTGTTTATATCCGAAACTTGTGTCCAAAGATGATGGGGATGTATATTTTACTATTCTGTTTAAACATAACCATGCAGGGATGTTTTGTGGCTTTTTTTATACAAGAATCAAAAACCTCCATTTTGATCGTTATTTTGCATGGTGGTTGAATTAGAACCGGGCCCAGTCGGTTCTGGTTGGTGCTTTTACCAAGAATTAGTGTCATTTGATTTGATGGATGCATTTTCACTATTCTGTGTGAAATTAAAGATGCAGGGATGTTCAGGGAATATTTCCCACCGTCAATAGTGTCCATAACAGGCACTTTGCGATTAAAATAGTGGTCCTATTAGAACCAGGCCCAGTCGGTTCTGGTTGATGTATGTAGCCGGAACTTGTGTCAAATGATAATGGGGATGTATTTTTGACTATTCTCTATAAAAATAATCATCTAGGGATTTTCAGAAGTTCTTTTATGCCCTAATCAATGACCTACCTTTGGGCACTTTATTTTGCATAGTGGTTGTATTAGAACCAGGCCCAGTCGGTTCTGGTTTGTGTATACACCCGTAACTTGTGTCCGATGGGAATGGGGTTGTATTTTTCACTATTCTGTATAAAAATCGTCATCTAGGGATGTTCAGAAGTTATTTTATGCCCGAATAAATGACCTCCATTTGGGCACTTTATTTTGCATGGTGGTTGTATTAGAACCAAGCCCAGTCGGTTCTGGTTGGGTCTTATACCCAGAGTTAGTATTGATTGTGTAGGTGGATGTATTTTCACAATTCTGTCTAAAATTAAAGATCCAGGATGGTTCTAGGGCTATTTCCCAGCATAAATTTTCTCCAAAACATGGATTTTGCGATAAAAAATAGTAGTTGCATTATAACTGGGTCCAGTCGGGTCTGGTTGCTGTTTATATCTGAAACTTGTGTCCAAAGATGATTGGGATGTATATTTTACTATTCTGTTTAAAAATAATCATGCAGGGATGTTTTGGGGCTTTTTTAAACAAGAATAAAAAACCTCCAATAGATCTTAATTTTGCATGGTTGTTGAATTAGAACCGGGACCAGTCGGTTCTGGTTGCCGCTTTTACCCAGATTTAGTGTCAATTGTTTGGATGGATGCATTTTCACTATTATGTGTAAAATGAAAGATGCAGGGATGTTTTGGGAATATTTCCCACCGTCAATAGTGTCCAAAACATTTTGCGATAAAAATAGTGGTTGTATTAGAACAAGGCCCAATCGGTTCTGGTTGGTGTATTTACCCAGAATTTGTGTTGGTTGAGTAGGTGCATGTAGTTTCACTATTTTCTATAAAAATAATGTTTCCCACCATAAACATTGTCCAAAACAGGCATTTTGCGATTAAAATAGTGGTCGTATTAGAACCGGGCCCAGTCGGTTCTGGTTGCCGCTTTTACCCAGATTTAGTGTCAATTGTGTGGATGGATGCATTTTCACTATTATGAGTAAAATTAAAGATGCAGGGATGTTTTGGGAATATTCCCCACCGTCAATAGTGTCCAAAACATTTTGCGATAAAAATAGTGGTTATTAGAACAAGGCCAAATCGGTTCTGGTTGGTGCATTTACCCAGAATTTGTGTTGATTGAGTAGGTAGATGTAGTTTCACTATTTTCTATAAAAATAATGTTTCCCACCATAAACATATTCCAAAACAGGCATTTTGCGATTAAAATAGTGGACGTATTAGAACCGGGCCCAGTCAGTTCTGGTTGGTGCTTCTACCCATAATTAGTGTTGAATGTGTAGATGGATGTATTTTCACTATTCTGTGTAAAAATAATGATCCAGGATGGTTCTGGAGCTATTTTCCCACCATAAACAGTGTCCAAAACAGGCATCCTGGGATTAAAATAGTGGTTGTATTAGAACCAGGCCCAGTCTGTTCTGGTTAGTGAATTTACCCGAAAAATTGTATCCATTGACGATGGGGATGTATTTTTGATTATTATGTATAAAAATAATCATCTAGGGATCTTCAGAAGTTCTGTTATTCCCGAATCAATGACCTCCATTTGGGCACATTATTGACGGAGCTCACGACCATGATCCAGTGTGTGGCTCGGATGTGTCCCTCAAACACAAATACTGGTCAGTCTCATCCAAAATCCTAATGGCTCAGTTCCCTTGAGTGGGAGCGGCAAGGAACGCCCTGCATTTGAAGACCATTGAAGGCAGGTTCCGGGCCTGTGTCGGCGCATCAGTCAGGCTGGGTAGCCGCCATGGCCCAGGTGATTTTCCAGGGCTGCCCTGCTCTTGACGGGGTGGCCACCCAGCGGGGCTGTGTGTGTGCCATGGTGGGAGACTCGTGCTGCCCCTTCATCCCTGCCGGCATGTCCTGCTCGGTCCATGATGCCCTGCAGGCTATTAGGAACATGCAGAGAGCTGTGACCGGAGATTCGGTTCCACAACGAGAATGGCTTGACTGGTTCTTCTCTGGCTCATGGAAACAGCCACTTCAATATTTCGATATTTTCACAGACACAAAAGAAGGGAATTGTGGGATGGACTGGCTAACTGGCTTAATAATTGTTTATTCTTGTCGCACCATGTGGTCATACTGGTTTTACCTTTGTTTGATAAGATCGTAGAATGCAAGGTAGACTAGCCAAACTGGTTTTACAATTGAATAAAGATCGTGGAATGTAAGAAAGACTAACTAGTTGGCCTTGCAATTGTTTGTTCGCCTCGCGAAATATAAGAAAGGCTGGCTAACAGGGTTTGCAATTGTTTCCTTGAATTGTGGGATGAAAAAAAGGTTCAACTTCAGGAGTAACTGTCACTCTCCAGGTCATCCAGGGTCAAGTGCACACTTGGAAACTTTCATATTCGACCAAAATGTGCTTATCAGCGCATAAAAAGCACATTTGGTGGTACGCGGAAAGAACGGCAGCAGACAAAAAGGCTATTTAGAAAGGTATCACCACTACGCAGAAGATCGTCGGCTACTCTGCCCTCACTGAAAGACATTGCCAGCCCTCGTTACCTCAGCAGAGCCAGGGACATGATCAGGGACCCATGCCACCCTGGTCACAATCGGTTCCAGCTGCTGTTCTCCGGCAGACAGACGCTGTAAGTTTCCCACATCCGTTGGGACTCTAAACTTGGGGTAACATAACACAATCCCTTCTGTGTAATAACTTCGGGTGAGGTAATATGAATAGACATTAGGTACAAGGTGATCTGACACCTACATGCTGAATGAAGGTAAGTGAAAGACAGTGAGAGGTAAGGTATCCACTCAGGGGGTGGTGATGCAATGTATCCATAAAGGCAGAATTGTAAATTAAGAGTTTGGAGTCATAACTTGTAAAACTGTGTAAAACTGTCAGAGACACAAATGTCTCTCTATATATAGTGTAATATCATCAAATTTTATAATTTAATAAGTTTTTAATTTGGCATCATTCTAATGGCTAGATATTAAGTTATAATGAAAACCATGATACTTGGCCTAAACATGATTTTCAGCGCATGAAAAGCACATTCAGGCAATAAAAACTGAAATGTTCCCCTGCTGCCAAACAAACTGTCAGAGACACACAGTTACTGTGTATATAGTGTAAAATCGTCCAATTCAAGTTAGTTTTGCATTTAGCATCATTCTAAGTGATGGAAATTAAGTTATAGTGAAAATTTTGATACTTGGCCAAAACGTGATTTTCAGCACATGAAACGCACGTTAAGGCAATAAAAACTGAAATGTTCCCCTGCTGCGAAACAAACTGTCAGAGGCACATAGTTCCTGTGTATATAGTGTAAAATCGTCCAATTCAAGTAAGTCTTTCATTGGCATCATTCTAGGTGATACCGGAGCTATCTCCCACCATAAACAGTGTCCAAAACAGGCGATACAAAATAGTGGTTGCATTATAACAGGGTCCAGTCAGTTGTATACGGAACTTGTGTCCAATTATGATGGGGATGTATACTTGACTATTTTGTATAGAAATAATCATCTAGCGATGTTCAGAAGTTCTGTTATGCCCGAATGAATTACTTTCATTTGGTCACTTTATTCACAAGTGGTGGTTTAGAAACAGGCCCAGTCGGTTTTGGTTGGTGCTTTTACCCAGAATTAGTATTGATTGTGTAGGTGGATGTATTTTCACAATTCTGTCTAAAATTAAAGATCCAGGATGGTTCTAGGGCTATTTCCCAGCATAAATTTTCTCCAAAACATGGATTTTGCGATAAAAAATAGTAGTTGCATTATAACTGGGTCCAGTCGGGTCTGGTTGCTGTTTATATCTGAAACTTGTGTCCAAAGATGATTGGGATGTATATTTTACTATTCTGTTTAAAAATAATCATGCAGGGATGTTTTGGGGCTTTTTTAAACAAGAATAAAAAACCTCCAATGGATCTTAATTTTGCATGGTTGTTGAATTAGAACCGGGACCAGTCGGTTCTGGTTGCCGCTTTTACCCAGATTTAGTGTCAATTGTTTGGATGGATGCATTTTCACTATTATGTGTAAAATGAAAGATGCAGGGATGTTTTGGGAATATTTCCCACCGTCAATAGTGTCCAAAACATTTTGCGATAAAAATAGTGGTTGTATTAGAACAAGGCCCAATCGGTTCTGGTTGGTGTATTTACCCAGAATTTGTGTTGGTTGAGTAGGTGCATGTAGTTTCACTATTTTCTATAAAAATAATGTTTCCCACCATAAACATTGTCCAAAAAAGGCATTTTGCGATTAAAATAGTGGTCGTATTAGAACCGGGCCCAGTCGGTTCTGGTTGCCGCTTTTACCCAGATTTAGTGTCAATTGTGTGGATGGATGCATTTTCACTATTATGAGTAAAATTAAAGATGCAGGGATGTTTTGGGAATATTCCCCACCGTCAATAGTGTCCAAAACATTTTGCGATAAAAATAGTGGTTATTAGAACAAGGCCAAATCGGTTCTGGTTGGTGCATTTACCCAGAATTTGTGTTGATTGAGTAGGTAGATGTAGTTTCACTATTTTCTATAAAAATAATGTTTCCCACCATAAACATATTCCAAAACAGGCATTTTGCGATTAAAATAGTGGACGTATTAGAACCGGGCCCAGTCAGTTCTGGTTGGTGCTTCTACCCATAATTAGTGTTGAATGTGTAGATGGATGTATTTTCACTATTCTGTGTAAAAATAATGATCCAGGATGGTTCTGGAGCTATTTTCCCACCATAAACAGTGTCCAAAACAGGCATCCTGGGATTAAAATAGTGGTTGTATTAGAACCAGGCCCAGTCTGTTCTGGTTAGTGAATTTACCCGAAAAATTGTATCCATTGACGATGGGGATGTATTTTTGATTATTATGTATAAAAATAATCATCTAGGGATCTTCAGAAGTTCTGTTATTCCCGAATCAATGACCTCCATTTGGGCACATTATTGACGGAGCTCACGACCATGATCCAGTGTGTGGCTCGGATGTGTCCCTCAAACACAAATACTGGTCAGTCTCATCCAAAATCCTAATGGCTCAGTTCCCTTGAGTGGGAGCGGCAAGGAACGCCCTGCATTTGAAGACCATTGAAGGCAGGTTCCGGGCCTGTGTCGGCGCATCAGTCAGGCTGGGTAGCCGCCATGGCCCAGGTGATTTTCCAGGGCTGCCCTGCTCTTGACGGGGTGGCCACCCAGCGGGGCTGTGTGTGTGCCATGGTGGGAGACTCGTGCTGCCCCTTCATCCCTGCCGGCATGTCCTGCTCGGTCCATGATGCCCTGCAGGCTATTAGGAACATGCAGAGAGCTGTGACCGGAGATTCGGTTCCACAACGAGAATGGCTTGACTGGTTCTTCTCTGGCTCATGGAAACAGCCACTTCAATATTTCGATATTTTCACAGACACAAAAGAAGGGAATTGTGGGATGGACTGGCTAACTGGCTTAATAATTGTTTATTCTTGTCGCACCATGTGGTCATACTGGTTTTACCTTTGTTTGATAAGATCGTAGAATGCAAGGTAGACTAGCCAAACTGGTTTTACAATTGAATAAAGATCGTGGAATGTAAGAAAGACTAACTAGTTGGCCTTGCAATTGTTTGTTCGCCTCGCGAAATATAAGAAAGGCTGGCTAACAGGGTTTGCAATTGTTTCCTTGAATTGTGGGATGAAAAAAAGGTTCAACTTCAGGAGTAACTGTCACTCTCCAGGTCATCCAGGGTCAAGTGCACACTTGGAAACTTTCATATTCGACCAAAATGTGCTTATCAGCGCATAAAAAGCACATTTGGTGGTACGCGGAAAGAACGGCAGCAGACAAAAAGGCTATTTAGAAAGGTATCACCACTACGCAGAAGATCGTCGGCTACTCTGCCCTCACTGGAAGACATTGCCAGCCCTCGTTACCTCAGCAGAGCCAGGGACATGATCAGGGACCCATGCCACCCTGGTCACAATCGGTTCCAGCTGCTGTTCTCCGGCAGACAGACGCTGTAAGTTTCCCACATCCGTTGGGACTCTAAACTTGGGGTAACATAACACAATCCCTTCTGTGTAATAACTTCGGGTGAGGTAATATGAATAGACATTAGGTACAAGGTGATCTGACACCTACATGCTGAATGAAGGTAAGTGAAAGACAGTGAGAGGTAAGGTATCCACTCAGGGGGTGGTGATGCAATGTATCCATAAAGGCAGAATTGTAAATTAAGAGTTTGGAGTCATAACTTGTAAAACTGTGTAAAACTGTCAGAGACACAAATGTCTCTCTATATATAGTGTAATATCATCAAATTTTATAATTTAATAAGTTTTTAATTTGGCATCATTCTAATGGCTAGATATTAAGTTATAATGAAAACCATGATACTTGGCCTAAACATGATTTTCAGCGCATGAAAAGCACATTCAGGCAATAAAAACTGAAATGTTCCCCTGCTGCCAAACAAACTGTCAGAGACACACAGTTACTGTGTATATAGTGTAAAATCGTCCAATTCAAGTTAGTTTTGCATTTAGCATCATTCTAAGTGATGGAAATTAAGTTATAGTGAAAATTTTGATACTTGGCCAAAACGTGATTTTCAGCACATGAAACGCACGTTAAGGCAATAAAAACTGAAATGTTCCCCTGCTGCGAAACAAACTGTCAGAGGCACATAGTTCCTGTGTATATAGTGTAAAATCGTCCAATTCAAGTAAGTCTTTCATTGGCATCATTCTAGGTGATACCGGAGCTATCTCCCACCATAAACAGTGTCCAAAACAGGCGATACAAAATAGTGGTTGCATTATAACAGGGTCCAGTCAGTTGTATACGGAACTTGTGTCCAATTATGATGGGGATGTATACTTGACTATTTTGTATAGAAATAATCATCTAGCGATGTTCAGAAGTTCTGTTATGCCCGAATGAATTACTTTCATTTGGTCACTTTATTCACAAGTGGTGGTTTAGAAACAGGCCCAGTCGGTTTTGGTTGGTGCTTTTACCCAGAATTAGTATTGATTGTGTAGGTGGATGTATTTTCACAATTCTGTCTAAAATTAAAGATCCAGGATGGTTCTAGGGCTATTTCCCAGCATAAATTTTCTCCAAAACATGGATTTTGCGATAAAAAATAGTAGTTGCATTATAACTGGGTCCAGTCGGGTCTGGTTGCTGTTTATATCTGAAACTTGTGTCCAAAGATGATTGGGATGTATATTTTACTATTCTGTTTAAAAATAATCATGCAGGGATGTTTTGGGGCTTTTTTAAACAAGAATAAAAAACCTCCAATGGATCTTAATTTTGCATGGTTGTTGAATTAGAACCGGGACCAGTCGGTTCTGGTTGCCGCTTTTACCCAGATTTAGTGTCAATTGTTTGGATGGATGCATTTTCACTATTATGTGTAAAATGAAAGATGCAGGGATGTTTTGGGAATATTTCCCACCGTCAATAGTGTCCAAAACATTTTGCGATAAAAATAGTGGTTGTATTAGAACAAGGCCCAATCGGTTCTGGTTGGTGTATTTACCCAGAATTTGTGTTGGTTGAGTAGGTGCATGTAGTTTCACTATTTTCTATAAAAATAATGTTTCCCACCATAAACATTGTCCAAAAAAGGCATTTTGCGATTAAAATAGTGGTCGTATTAGAACCGGGCCCAGTCGGTTCTGGTTGCCGCTTTTACCCAGATTTAGTGTCAATTGTGTGGATGGATGCATTTTCACTATTATGAGTAAAATTAAAGATGCAGGGATGTTTTGGGAATATTCCCCACCGTCAATAGTGTCCAAAACATTTTGCGATAAAAATAGTGGTTATTAGAACAAGGCCAAATCGGTTCTGGTTGGTGCATTTACCCAGAATTTGTGTTGATTGAGTAGGTAGATGTAGTTTCACTATTTTCTATAAAAATAATGTTTCCCACCATAAACATATTCCAAAACAGGCATTTTGCGATTAAAATAGTGGACGTATTAGAACCGGGCCCAGTCAGTTCTGGTTGGTGCTTCTACCCATAATTAGTGTTGAATGTGTAGATGGATGTATTTTCACTATTCTGTGTAAAAATAATGATCCAGGATGGTTCTGGAGCTATTTTCCCACCATAAACAGTGTCCAAAACAGGCATCCTGGGATTAAAATAGTGGTTGTATTAGAACCAGGCCCAGTCTGTTCTGGTTAGTGAATTTACCCGAAAAATTGTATCCATTGACGATGGGGATGTATTTTTGATTATTATGTATAAAAATAATCATCTAGGGATCTTCAGAAGTTCTGTTATTCCCGAATCAATGACCTCCATTTGGGCACATTATTGACGGAGCTCACGACCATGATCCAGTGTGTGGCTCGGATGTGTCCCTCAAACACAAATACTGGTCAGTCTCATCCAAAATCCTAATGGCTCAGTTCCCTTGAGTGGGAGCGGCAAGGAACGCCCTGCATTTGAAGACCATTGAAGGCAGGTTCCGGGCCTGTGTCGGCGCATCAGTCAGGCTGGGTAGCCGCCATGGCCCAGGTGATTTTCCAGGGCTGCCCTGCTCTTGACGGGGTGGCCACCCAGCGGGGCTGTGTGTGTGCCATGGTGGGAGACTCGTGCTGCCCCTTCATCCCTGCCGGCATGTCCTGCTCGGTCCATGATGCCCTGCAGGCTATTAGGAACATGCAGAGAGCTGTGACTGGAGATTCGGTTCCACAACGAGAATGGCTTGACTGGTTCTTCTCTGGCTCATGGAAACAGCCACTTCAATATTTTGATATTTTCACAGACACAAAAGAAGGGAATTGTGGGATGGACTGGCTAACTGGCTTAATAATTGTTTATTCTTGTCGCACCATGTGGTCATACTGGTTTTACCTTTGTTTGATAAGATCGTAGAATGCAAGGTAGACTAGCCAAACTGGTTTTACAATTGAATAAAGATCGTGGAATGTAAGAAAGACTAACTAGTTGGCCTTGCAATTGTTTGTTCGCCTCGCGAAATATAAGAAAGGCTGGCTAACAGGGTTTGCAATTGTTTCCTTGAATTGTGGGATGAAAAAAAGGTTCAACTTCAGGAGTAACTGTCACTCTCCAGGTCATCCAGGGTCAAGTGCACACTTGGAAACTTTCATATTCGACCAAAATGTGCTTATCAGCGCATAAAAAGCACATTTGGTGGTACGCGGAAAGAACGGCAGCAGACAAAAAGGCTATTTAGAAAGGTATCACCACTACGCAGAAGATCGTCGGCTACTCTGCCCTCACTGGAAGACATTGCCAGCCCTCGTTACGTCAGCAGAGCCAGGGACATGATCAGGGACCCATGCCACCCTGGTCACAATCGGTTCCAGCTGCTGTTCTCCGGCAGACAGACGCTGTAAGTTTCCCACATCCGTTGGGACTCTAAACTTGGGGTAACATAACACAATCCCTTCTGTGTAATAACTTCGGGTGAGGTAATATGAATAGACATTAGGTACAAGGTGATCTGACACCTACATGCTGAATGAAGGTAAGTGAAAGACAGTGAGAGGTAAGGTATCCACTCAGGGGGTGGTGATGCAATGTATCCATAAAGGCAGAATTGTAAATTAAGAGTTTGGAGTCATAACTTGTAAAACTGTGTAAAACTGTCAGAGACACAAATGTCTCTCTATATATAGTGTAATATCATCAAATTTTATAATTTAATAAGTTTTTAATTTGGCATCATTCTAATGGCTAGATATTAAGTTATAATGAAAACCATGATACTTGGCCTAAACATGATTTTCAGCGCATGAAAAGCACATTCAGGCAATAAAAACTGAAATGTTCCCCTGCTGCCAAACAAACTGTCAGAGACACACAGTTACTGTGTATATAGTGTAAAATCGTCCAATTCAAGTTAGTTTTGCATTTAGCATCATTCTAAGTGATGGAAATTAAGTTATAGTGAAAATTTTGATACTTGGCCAAAACGTGATTTTCAGCACATGAAACGCACGTTAAGGCAATAAAAACTGAAATGTTCCCCTGCTGCGAAACAAACTGTCAGAGGCACATAGTTACTGTGTATATAGTGTAAAATCGTCCAATTCAAGTAAGTTTTGCATTTAGCATCATTCTAAGTGATAGAAATTAAGTTATAGTGAAAACTATGATACTTGGCCAAAACGTGATTTTCAGCGCATGAAACGCACGTTAAGGCAATAAAAACTGAAATGTTCCCCTGCTGCGAAACAAACTGTCAGAGGCACATAGTTACTGTGTATATAGTGTAAAATCGTCCAATCCAAGTAAGTTTTGCATTTAGCATCATTCTAAGTGATAGAAATTAAGTTATAGTGAAAACTATGATACTTGGCCAAAACGTGATTTTCAGATCATGAAATGCACATTAAGGCAATAAAATCTGAAATGTTCCCCCGTTTCGAAACAAACTGTCAGTGACACATAGTTACTGTGTATATAGTGTATAATCGTCCAAATTAAGTCGGTTTTTCATTTGATATCATTCTAAGTGATGGAAGTTAGGGTTAGGGTTAGGGTTTGGGTTAGGGTTTGGGTTTGGGTTTGGGTTAGGGTTAGGGAGGGTTAGGGTTAGGGTTAGGGTTAGGGTTATGGTAAGGGTTAGGGTTAGGGTTAGGGTTAGGGTTAGGTTAAGTTATAGTGAAAACTATGATACTTGGCCAAAACGTGATTTTCAGCGCATGAAACGCACATTAGGGCAAAAAAACTGAAATGTTTGTTAGGTCTGAAAATACAACTTCAGGAGCAGGCTTAGAAAGAGTGAGATAAATTTAAATAGAAAATATGTATTACCAGACTGCAAAGTGGACAGTGAGAGTTCCTACAGTGGGGTCCTGTTCACTGCGATGTTACTGCAACTCTAGTCGAATGACCAGTGAGTGTGTCTTAACTGCAGCCAAAACTGACAGTTGTCCCTAAGACTTTGGACACATACGTTTCAATCATTTGCAGGGCAACAAGTAATTGATTAGTGTCGGGCCTGGAATCTGTAGTCAATGGTTTCCAGACGTAGGGTGTTCTTCGCTGTTCCTACCCTGGGGAACACCGCCATCATGATTTTGGAGGAGACTGACCAGTGTTTGTATTAGAGGGGGACATCCGAGCCCCAAACTGAATCATGGGGGAAGAAATCAAAGCTCCGTCGTTGACGCCTGGTGGGTAGATGTGGGTTGGCGTCGACAGTTGGAATCGAGTCTGCTGTTAGAACGTACGTGTGGTCGGATGCAGATGTAGGGACACAGAGCCCAGTTGTATTGGTGGGGATGATCATATACACTTGCCATTTGCAGAGCCACCATATTTGGTCCAGTACTGCCCATGATTGGGAAGGAATGTGTCTGATCTCGGCGCACCTGGTGACGTGAACTTGGTCCAAAGGGGTCTTCGGATCCGGTCCTCTGAAGTTGAAACAGGATGGATAACAGTCTGTTCGGTTGTTGCACTGGACATACGTTGCGGTATTGACTGTAGCTGCTAATGGTACTGCGACCATGGTATATAGGCGGTCGAGCTTTGCTGGAAGGATTCTCTCAGATTACCCAGCATACAGTTGTAGGTGAGGTTGGCGAGTTCTTCGTTCTGTCGGTTGGACCATAGCTGTGGTTGGGCTACGGCAGTAGGCATGAGGGAACAGACATAACAACTCATTGGTTGTGGCGCGGGCTGTGAGTGCGGTGATGTACCAACTGTTCCTCATCATCGGGTTGTAGTCGTTTTCTTCCTGTGTTTGGACATGGGCGAGAATAAGGTGTATCTACTCAGGCTTAGGTGTTCCTGCCGGACGGATTTTGAGTAGGCGTGTGGCGGATGGTTGTACGAAGGGGTTCACACCAATCACTTTGGGGACCATGGCTGGACTAGTAGTGCGGATGGTGATAGTAAAGAGGGGGCTTTTTCCTGGTCGGTCCGGTCGGAGGCATAGATGCAGCCTTTTTGTTGGATATTGGTCGTGAGCTCTAGCATATGTTTACCATCTTTGATGGTGGTGGCTAACTTGGTGAAGTTAGCGGTCATGGTGGTAGCTTCTTTGGAAAGGGGCCATGTGATGGTTTTGTAGCATGTATGGAGGAGGACCTGGTCCAAGGTGTCTGGCCAGACCACTCAGACTCTGGGAGCTTGTAGGTACCAATAAAAATAACTGGAGTCAGTCCTGTGTAATCCCAAGTGAGTAAGCTGTAGGCTGAGCAAAGGGACTTGAACGACGATTGGTGTCTTGGTTAATGGGATGCAGATCTGGGGGCCCCTGATTGTTTCCTGAACTAGCTAGTGGGGCATTCTCCTCCAGTGGGAGTGTACTAAGGTTCTGGTACGTTCCCCCCATGTGGTTGAACACAGAGCGGTGATGATGATGGCCAAAATCACACGGTGAGGTGCGTCCCAACGTGGAGAAGACCAGCACTTCCTTTTTATCACCTTGACGAGTACCAGGTCTCCTGGGGACAGGACCTCCTCTGTGGGAGACAGAGAAGATGTCGGCAGATTATTTTGCATTCATCACAGTTCTTTCTTCGAACATTTTGCATAACCACTTAGTGAGGGAATCTGTTTCTCCTTTCTCTTCTACCACCAGATCTTTTTCCCACATTGTTAAGTGGAAGGGTCTGTCGTTCACTGCCTCAAATGGTGTGCATCCCTGTGCTGTTGGAATGATTCTCATGTACGTTTCTACCAGGCTCAGGCATTCTTGCCATGGTTTTCCTGTGTCTTCCATGGTTTTTCTGAGTCTGAGTTTTACTGTTCTAATGGTTTGTTCGACGAGTCCAGCACTTTGGTTCAGTTTGATAAAATCCATGTTCAGAAGCTCGAAGGGATATGTTCCTGTTTACCTTGTTCCATGCTTGGGTCGTTTGTTGCCTTGAGAGTTGTGTCTACAGCAGTTCAGACAGTTTCTGCCAAAAAAAATTGAAGTTTGGAGACCTCTGGGAACATGCATTGTTTGTTGTACTGTACTGATCATCCCTCCTGTTGAGACATGGCTCACCCTATGGCTCAATTTGGCAATTACTTCAAACAATGTTTGTGTCACGCATGGCTTATTTTCTACTGCATAGAGTCCGTTCTTGTGTTGAGTGTCTCCTTCTGTTTCCCATTGCAGTTTCTCTTTTTCTGGGGAATGATTTTGCATTTCTCTTAGGAATTCAGCAGGGATTGGGCTGTGTCTTTCCACCGTCATGTCTTGTTCTAGGAATAGTCTACATGCCTCTGTCAGTGCCACTATTTCTGCGGCTTGTGCAGACCAGTCGCCGGGGAGTCGTCCTGTCTTGAGGTTGTCTTTTTGAGTCACCACGGCATATACGTTGTGTTTTTCTCCATCCAGGGTTTTTGATGATGATCCATCCCCATAGGCAATGTGTCCGGGGGCAATGGGTTGTCCATTAGGTCAGTTGCATATACGTGGTTAATTATGATTCGTTAAGTGGTGTAGAATATGACATATTTTACTCATTCTTTTAAGTATAGCTGTTTCATTTTGATATCATATTTTACTCATTCTTTTTAGTATAGCTGTTTCATTTTGATATCATATTTTACTCATTCTTTTTAGTATAGCTGTTTCATTTTGATATCACATTTTATTCATTCCTTTTGTTGTGGCGGTCTTGTTTTAGAGTCGCCACTGGTTCCCAACTCAAATACAATATGAACAGAAGGATGGGTCTGAGACTCCTCAACTATAATGTTAACAAAAGGCTCTTCCTGAGATTCTTATTTTAAGGTGGGATCCACACTGATAAGAGACCAGATGGAGGACTTCAAAGGGCAGAGGAACAAAGAGCAGGGCGGAGGGTCAGGACTTTATAGGACCAGCGGAGACAGAGGTCTGGATGATGTGGATTCAAGGCTGGAAGATGTGGAGCCCAGAGAAACCCCCCTCACAGCAGCCCTGGACCAGCCCACATCTCATTATTAATCAGCGAATGAATATGCATTTTTGTTGGACTATAACTGGGCAAACGCGGGTTTGGACAATGTCTTTTCCATCCTCCGCTTTGGGACATCAACACTCAGCGGGCTTATTCTATGGGAGGGAGACCCGGAGCTCTGTATGAATCAATTTGAATGGAATAAATCATCTGTGGATAAACTCGCTCAACCCTGGTTTGTCTCCTCCGATGCTGAACACGCTCCATTGTTAGACTGGAGACTACAGAGTTAAAGAATTGGAGTCAGGTCAAATATTTATAGTCTAACAGTGGGCAACTGTGAGAATTGGTTTAACTACTTGTCGTCCGGTCTCCCATGAACTTCAGGGTGACATGTAATGGCCATGTTTGTTGTTCCTGTCTTGGTGCTGCTGGGCAGATATCTTCAGACTGTTCTCTTAGACTTTCAGCTACCTTGGCAGAATCATTCCCGACAATGTCGAGAGAGTAGAAGCTGTTAGATGTGGTGGTGTGGAAGATATTTTTGGTCTGTAATTCCCTGGGTCGGAGGCCATTTTGGGTGGCCACTAGGCTTAGCCCAAGCTGGACCATGATATCTCGTCCCGGTAACTCACCGATTTTCATTTTGCATTCTGACAATAAACCCATTCCTTTTGTTGCTTTCTGACCCATATTAATCACCTACTTAATAGTTTAAACAACAATTATTTTCCAAATTACCCGAAAGTGATCTCTACTTTGTGATTAACCCAATATCTCTGAACACACAAAGACCAAAAGTCCCTGACTTTGTCTGAGTTAAGTCCCTGACTCTATTAACAGACCAAGACTATAAAGCCCTTGCTAATTATTGTTCTACTTTCATTGGTCCCGGACCAATTGGTTTATTACCAGACTGCAAAGTGGACAGTGAGAGTTCCTACAGTAGGGTCCTGTTCAACGCGATGTTCCTGCAACTCTAGTCGAATGACCAGTGTGTGTGTCTTAAATACAGGAAAAACTGACAGTTGTCACTAGGACTTTGGACAGATACATTTCAGTCATTTGCAGGGCAAAAAGTAATTGATCAGTGTCGGACAGTTGAGTATTTGTGCTGACATGTCACCCCAATCACAAGACTAAGATTGTTTATTCAGTCAGACAGTTGGGTGTTTATGCTGACATGTCAGCCATAAGGATGACTATGATGCTGTTATACTCACAAAAACCTATACAATATGAACAAGCATTTGCAAAGATACTTTGTCTAATCTCACATGTTCCCCTGCTGCCAAACAAACTGTCAGAGACACATAGTTACTGTGTATATAGTGTAAAATCGTCCAATTCAAGTAAGTTATCCATTTGGCATCATTCTCAAGCTAGAAATTAAGTTATAATGAAAACAATCATACTTGGCCAAAACGTGATTTTCAGCGCATGAAAAGTACATTAAGGCAATAAAAACTGAAAAGTTCCCCTGCTGCCAAACAAACTGTCAGAGACACAGTTAACGTGTATGTAGTGAAAAATCGTCCAATTCAAGTAAGTTTTTTATTTGGCATCGTTCAAAGTGATAGAAATTAAGTTACAATGAAAACTATAATACTTGGCCAAAACGTGATTATCAGGCCATGAAAAGCACATTAAGGCAATAAAAACTGAAACGTTCCCCTGCTGCTAACGCACTGTCAGAGACACATAGTTCCTGTGTATATAGTGTAAAATCGTCCTATTCATGTAAGTCTTTCATTGGCATCATTCTAGGTGATTCTGGAGCTATTTCCCACCATAAAAAGTGTCCAATACAGGCATTTTGCGATTAAAATAGTGGTTGTATTAGAACCAGGCCCAGGCGATTCTGGTTGGTGTTTTTACCCAGAAATTGTGTCCAATGATGATAAGGATGTATTTTTGATTATTCTGTATAAAAATAATCATCTAGGGATGTTCAGAAGTTCTGTTATGCCCGAATCAATGACCTCAATTTGGGCACTTTATTTACAAGTGGTGGTTTTTAAGAACCAGGCCCAGTCGATTCTGGTTGGTGCTTTATCCGTTGTGTGGGTAGATGTATTTTCACTATTCTGTCTAAAAATAAAGATCCAGGACAGTTCTGGGGCTATTTCCCACCATAAATAGTGTCCAAAACATGCATTTTGCGATCCAAAATAGTGGTTGCATTATATCAGGGTCCAGTCGGTTCTGGTGGGTGTTTGTATACGGAACTTGTGTCCAATTATGATGGGGATGTATACTTGACTATTCTGTATAGAAATAATCATCTAGCGATTTTCAGAAGTTCTGTTATGCCCGAATGAATTACTTTCATTTGGTTACTTTATTTACAAGTGGTGGTTTAGAAACAGGCCCAGTCGCTTTTGGTTGGTGCTTTTACCCAGAATTTGTGTTTATTGTGTGAGTGGATGTATTTTCACTATTTTGTATAACAATAATGATCCAGGATGGTTCTGGAGCTATTTCCCACCACAAACAGTGTCCAAAACAGGCATTTTGCGGTTGAAGTAGTGGTTGTATTAGAACCAGGACCAGTCGGTTCTGGTTCGTGTTTTTACCCAGAAATTGTGTCCAATGATGATGGGGATGTATTTTTGATTATTCTTTATAAAAATAATATTCTAGCGATGTTCAGAAGTTCTGTTATGCCCGAATCAATGACCTCAATTTGGGCACTTTATTTACAAGTGCTTGTTTAGAACCAGGCCCAGTCGGTTCTGGTTGGTGCTTTACCCACATACAATTAGTGTCGATTGTGTGGGTGGATGTATTTTCACTATTCTTTTTAAGAATAAAGATCCAGGGATGTTCTGAGACTATTTCCCACCATAAATAGTGTCAAAAACATGCATTTTGCGACAAAAATAGTGGTTGTATTGGAACCAAGCCCAGTCGGTTCTGGTTGGTGCTTTTACCCAGAGTTAGTGTTGATTGTGTAGGTGGATGTATTTTCACTATTCTGTCTAAAAATAAAGATCCAGGATGGTTCTAGGGGTATTTGCCACCATAAATAGTCTCCAAAACGTGCATTTTGCTATAAAAAATAGTAGTTGCATTATAACTGGGTTGTCTCGGTTCTGGTTGCTGTTTATATCCGAAACTTGTGTCCAAAGATGGTGGGGATGTATATTTTACTATTCTGTTTAAACATAATCATGCAGGGATGTATTGAGGCTTTTTTTATACAAGAATCAAAAACCTCCATTATGGATCTTTATTTTGCACGGTGGTTGAATTAGAACTGGGCCCAGTCGGTTCTGGTTGGTGCTTTTACCCAGAATTAGTGTCAATTGTGTTGATGGATACATTTTCACTATTCTGTGTGAAATTTAAGATGCAGAGATGTTCAGGGAATATTTCCCACCGTCAATAGTGTCCAAAACAGGCACTTTGCGATTAAAATAGTGGTCCTATTAGAACCAGGCCCAGTCGGTTCTGGTTCGTATATTTACCCGGAACTTGTGTCAAATAATAATGGGGATGTATTTTTGACTATTCTCTATAAAAATAATCATCTAGGGATTTTCAGAAGTTCTTTTATGCCTGAATCAATGACCTCCCTTTGGGCACTTTATTTTGCATAGTGGTTGTATTAGAACCAGGCCCAGTCCGTTCTGGTTTGTGTATACACCCGTAACTTGTGTCCGATGGGAAAGGGGTTGTATTTTTCACTATTCTGTATAAAAATCATCATCTAGGGATGTTCAGAAGTTATTTTATGCCGAATAAATGACCTCCATTTGGGCACCTTATTTTGCATGGTGGTTGTATTAGAACCAAGCCCAACCGGTTCTGGTTGGTGCTTATACCCAGAGTTAGTATTGATTGTGTAGGTGGATGTATTTTCACAATTCTGTCTAAAAATAAAGATCCAGGATGGTTCTAGGGCTATTTCCCAGCATAAATGTTCTCCAAAACATGCATTTTGTGATAAAAAATAGTAGTTGCATTATAAATGGGTCCAGTCGGGTCTGGTTGCTGTTTATATCTGAAACTTGTGTCCAAAGATGATAGGGATGTATATTTTACTATTCTGTTTAAAAATAATCATGCAGGGATGTTTTGGGGCTTTTTTTATACAAGAATCAAAAACCTCCAATGGATCTTAATTTTGCATGGTGGTTGAATGAGAACCGGGCCCAGTCGGTTCTGGTTGCCGCTTTTACCCAGATTTAGTGTCAATTGTGTGGATGGATGCATTTTCACTATTATGAGTAAAATTAAAGATGCAGGGATGTTTTGGGAATATTTCCCACCGTCAATAGTGTTCAAAACATTTTGCGATAAAAATAGTGGTTGTATTAGAACAAGGCCCAATCGGTTCTGGTTGGTGTATTTACCCAGAATTTGTGTTGATTGAGTAGGTAGATGTAGTTTCACTATTTTCTATAAAAATAATGTTTCCCACCATAAACATTGTCCAAAACAGGCATTTTGCTATTAAAATAGTGGTCGTATTAGAACCAGGCCCAGTCGGTTCTGGTTGGTGCTTCTACCCATAATTAGTTTTGAATGTGTAGATGGATGTATTTTCACTATTCTGTGTAAAAATAATTATCCAGGATTGTTCTGGAGCTATTTTCCCACCATAAACAGTGTCCAAAACAGGCATTCTGCGATTAAAATAGTGGTTGTATTAGAACCAGGCCCAGTCTATTCTGGTTAGTGAATTTACCCAAAAAATTGTATTCATTGACGATGGGGATGTATTTTTGATTATTATGTATAAAAATAATCATCTAGGGATCTTCAGAAGTTCTGTTATTCCCGAATCAATGACCTCCATTTGGGCACATTATTGACGGAGCTCACGACCATGATCCAGTGTGTGGCTCGGATGTGTCCCTCAAACATAAATACTGGTCAGTCTCATCCAAAATCCTAATGGCTCAGTTCCCTTGAGTGGGAGCGGCAAGGATCGCCCTGCATTTGAAGACCATTGAAGGCAGGTTCCGGGCCTGTGTCGGCGCATCAGTCAGGCTGGGTAGCCGCCATGGCCCAGGTGATTTTCCAGGGCTGCCCTGCTCTTGATGGAGTGGCCACCCAGCGGGGCTGTGTGTGTGCCATGGTGGGAGACTCGTGCTGCCCCTTCATCCCCGCCGGCATGTCCTGCTCGGTCCATGATGCCCTGCAGGCTATTAGGAACATGCAGAGAGCTGTGACCGGAGATTCGGTTCCACAGCGAGGATGGCTTGACTGGTTCTTCTCTGGCTCATGGAAACAGCCACTTCAATATTTTGATATTTGCACAGACACAAAAGGAGGGAATTGTGGGATGGACTGGCTAACTGGCTTTATAATTGTTTATTCTTGTCGCACCATGTGGTCATACTGGTTTTACCTTTGTTTGTTAAGATCGTAGAATGCAAGGTAGACTAGTCAAACTGGTTTTACAATTGATTAAAAAGATCGTGGAATGTAAGAAAGACTAACTAGTTGGCCTTGCAATTGTTTGTTCGCCTCGCGAAATATAAGAGAGGCTGGCTAACAGGGTTTGCAATTGTTTCCTTGAATTGTGCGATGAAAAAAGGTTCAACTTCAGGAGTAACTGTCACTCTCCAGGTCATCCAGGGTCAAGTGCACACTTGAAAACTTTCATATTCAACCAAAACGTGCTTATCAGCGCATAAAAAGCACATTTGGTGGTACGCGGGAAGAACGGCAGCAGACAAAAAGGCTATTTAGAAAGGTATCACCACTACGCAGAAGATCGTCAGCTACTCTGCCCTCACTGGAAGACATTGCCAGCCCGCGTTACCTCAGCAGAGCCAGGGACATGATCAGGAACCCATGCCACCCTGGTCACAATCGGTTCCAGCTGCTGCTGTTGTTGTTGTTGTTGTTGTTGTTGTAGAGGCAGCGCCCAGGTGGCCCTAACATAGGGTACGCCTGGCTAGCGCTAGCACCTTCGACGGCTCAGTCACCAGCACGTCCAGGGGGGGTGAGGCGACACCGAAGATCTGGAGGCGGAGGGAAAAAAGGCCGGGGCAACGCTGGAGCCAATGTTCAAGGTCTTGCATCTCTTCCCGGCAGAGGGGGCAGGTTGGGTCGAGGGTGGGGTTGAGAAGGTGACGGTAAGCTCTCCGGCTTGGGTGGTGGCCCGAGCGGAGGCGGGCGATGAGAACCGCGTCGCTCCGGTTCTTCACGCGCGCACAGTCTAGGCGCCAGTTATATTTTGGGTAGACGACCGCTGCGCGATGATCCGGTCTAGGTGGATTGTCCTGAATTAGTCGTCTGATGGCTGCCTTGGCTGGGGCGAATGAGATTGGTCGTGGCTTGTCGACCTTGGAGGAGGCGGCTTCCTTCGCTAGGGCGTCTGCCATCTCGTTCCCAGGCAACCCGCAGTGACCTGGGGTCCACAGGAGGGCTGTCCGAGCCCTGCGCTGGTTCAGCAGACGACGGATTTCGCCGGTGTCGGCCGGGTGGCTGGCGATGGCAGTCAGTAGTGATTGACTGTCCGAGCACACTGCGACGTCACCAGCTATGTTCGTGTCAGTTAGCCATTGCAGGGCCATCATCATGGCCGCCTTCTCTTCCTCGAAGGAGGACGTGAAAGGGGCCCCACGCATCGGCTTTGAGTGCTTGGTGATTGGGTCTGCCGGATCTCCAGTGGTGACGATCACTGCCACCCCGCCGGCCCTTGTTCCATCGGTAGCAGAGCCGTCGGTGTAGATGGTGACTTCTGGTGCGACTGCACGGATGGCGGAGATGGCACGTTCCCGAAGGACTGGCAGGGGATCGAGTTTTGTGGCACTCCCAAGGGTTGCAGAGACCGTCCAGAGGTCGGTGTCGTTCACCCATGGGCACTCGATGGGGGGCGGGAGGACCTCTCGTTGGTTGGACAGGGCGTGGGGGAGGGCGGACATAATTCCCGACGCGGTCTTGCGCCAGCTGGAACGCTGGAGACAGTGCACGACTGTCTTAGTAGCAAGTTCGTGCCGAGGGTGATCAGGAGGAAGGCGGAGGGCTTTTTCAAAGGAGATGGCTGCTAGTTGGTTTACTCGTGAGGAGTAGGAGCACACGCCCGCTTCTAGCTGCAGCGCCTCGACTGGTGTAGTCCTCAGTTGGCCCGTCACGATGCGCAGGGCACTGTTCTGGGCGCGACCAAGGTCGTCGAGTCGGGACCGCGACAGGAAGGGTTGCCATGCTGGGGCGGCATAGTCCATGACGCTCCGCTGAAGGGCGAGGTGGACAGAGCGTAGGCTGTTTTTCTGCCAACCCCAGTCTTTTGTGGTCAGAGAGGCAAGGATGCGGTTTCGGGAAGCCACTGTCTTGGTGACGGCCTTCACGTGTGGCCCGAAACTCAGGCACCTGTCGAGCTTTACCCCAAGGAATTTGGGGTTGAAGCGCAGGCTCGTTGTTCCCACATTGACGGACGGGGTCCAGGAAGCCTCCCTTGGGTCGGTTGAGAAGAAAGTGACCTCACTCTTCGAGGCGTTCAACTTCATCTTCTTTTTGCAGCTCCACTCACAGACAGCTCCGACTGCGTTCTGGATCGCCGCCTCAGCGTCTTCCTTGCGTGTACTCTGTGCCAGCAGGGCAACATCGTCGGCAGAAACGACTCCACTTCCTCAGGGTACTGAGAAGGGACAAGTTGGACACCAAGCTTCTGGCAACCTTCTACAGAGCCACTGTGGAGAGCATCCTGACTTACGGCATCACAGTGTGGTATACCGGAAGCACGACAGCAGACAAAAAAGCCATACAGAGAGTGATAAACACTGCCCAGAAGATCGTCGGCTGCTCTCTGCCATCGCTAGAAGACATTGCCAACCCCCGATACCTCAGAAGAGCCGGGTCCATTGTTGGAGACCCATACCACCCTGGACACGGCCTGTTCCAGTTGCTTCCATCTGGCAGACGCTACAGGTCCTACAAAGCACGGACAAACAGGCTCAAGGACAGCTTCTTCCCAACTGCCATCACGTCTCTGAACCTGCAGCAACACGTGACGTGACGACTACACATATCCCTACTATGAAATTAAGTCAAGTCGAATTGAAGAAACAGGAAGGTCGTTTGGTGCAGATCTACCTTCCACAGGATGACTGAGGGAGGGTAAGTATAAAGACTGAGAGGTAAGTGATCCATCTTATTCTTGTTGGCATTGGTGAGGCAACTTGTAGTCGCCGGAAAATGGCGCTCAAGGCGGAGAGCTAACAAGTATGAATATGTCATAAATAAATGTCATAAATGTGTCTGGCCTGGGCAGACGAACTTGTGGAGAAGCACTATACAATTTCGTCATACGCTGCTGAGGGTATGATGACTACTAGGCTTTTTGTCAAGTCAATGATGACGACAATGCCTATGTCTGATTTTCATTTCATTTTTTCATAAAGCGCGATGTCGACCCCTGCTGGGATGACTCTTCGGAGGTTGTTGATGTATAACATGAAGAGGAGGGGTGCAAGGACAGAGTCTTGGGGGAGACCTTGGCGCAGTGGAACGCACTTTCCCCGCTCCCCGTTTATTAGGACCCTGGCTCGGCGGTCGGAGAGGAAGCTCTTTAGCCACCGGGCAGTTTGGGCTGGCATGCCTACGTCTAGCGCCGTCAGGAGGAGATCCTCCTTCCAGACACGGTCGTAGGCTTTGCTGTAGTCCAGCAGGGCCATCACTCCGCGGAGCGGTTTTTTCCGTTGGAAGCCGTCGCTAATGGTCTGCGTGACGTGGAGGATCTGGTCTTCGCAGCTCCTCAGTTTGCGGAAGCCCGCCTGCTCTCTGCAGATCCAACCTCCGGTTTCTGCCTCGTAGTACACTCGGTTGTGGATGATTCTCTCGAGGGTCTTCACCACGCACGAGGTCAGGCTGATTGGACGATAGGAAGAGATGTCACTGGCAGGTTTGCCAGTCTTCCTGAGAGGTAGGATGGTTGCCTCTCTCCATGCCTGCGGGCAGGAACCGGATCTGAAGGATTCATTGAAGATTCCCAGGAGTTCCCGCCTGGCCGCAGGTCCCAGCGCCTTGATGAAGGATGGGGGGGATATCGTCCGGACCTGGGGCGCCCGTCGGTCGCATCTGGTGGATCGCAGTTTTGAGCTCCCGCTCGCTGAAATCCGCGCAGCTCTCGCCGTCAGCTGATGGGGCATCCAGCCGTTGCTTCGCTTCTCGGATGCGGTGTCGTTCTTCTTTGGAGAAGGAGAGTCTGCACACTGCGGCATAGTGCTTTGCAAAAACATCGGCTTTCCCCACATTGGTGGTGTAGAGGCGGCCGTTGTGTTGCAAGGACTCAGTGAGCGCGCAGTTATCGGGTGATCCGCTGAGAGAGCGGATCAAACGCCACGTTTTGCTGGTGTCCGGGTTGAACTCCAGCTCCTCCAATAGGGCAGCCCACTTTGCTTCCTTGGCCGACCGGGTGAGTGAGTTCACTTTCCTGCAAGCGGCCAGCCAGTCTTCTCTGTGGGTGCTTATGGAGCGGCGTAGGCGATTGCGGTCTTTAATAGCAGATCTCACGTCAGCCGACATCCAGGTATTGCTCGTCTTGCCTCTCCGGGATTTGCCAGCGACGCGCTCCCCCACCTCCTTCAACAGGGTCGTGAAGCGGGAGAGGCGGTTGGACAGCGGCGGGGGCGTGTTGGTTCCAAAACTTAGTACTGCATCTTCTACGTCTTGAGTGAAGGTTGCCCAGTCGACGTCTTTGTGGTTCCACCGTGCCGTTGGTAGGGGCGGGCACGACGGGCGGACGACACAGGCCACTGAGATGGACAGGGGTAGGTGGTCGGATCCAAGGTCCTCATCAACAGTCCATTCGGCATGGTTGGCGAGCCGCGGGTGGGCAAAGGTGAGGTCGGGTGTGCTAAGCCCGCCGGTGCTTCGGTTCACCCTTGTTGCCGACCCGTTGTTAAGGAGTGTGATGGAGTTCCTCAGCAGCCAGTCCTCGATGTCGGCCCCACGCTTGTCGCTTGGCTGGTTGTAGTCCCAGAGGCCGGAGTGGGCGTTTAGGTCACCGCCGATGATCACGTCGGTGTTCGCCCCGATCCAGGTGAGGTCCAGTTCGGAATTTGGTCCCGGATCTCGGCATGGGGGTGCGTAGAGGTTGTGCACTGTCAGCCAGCGGTGCCGGGTCACACGTACCTTGATCGTGGACGACTCCAGGAGGCCCCGCAGGGAGGCGCCCAGGTTCATGAAGGAGAGGTCGTCTTTGATCAGGGTCATGAGTCCGCCCCCGGGTTGGTCTTTGGGGCGGTCGGCACGGACGACAGCATACCCCGGGAAGGTCGGGGTGGAGTCTTTGGCCCGCAGCTTGCTTTCCTGGATCAAGCAAATGTCGTACTTGCCTTCGACCATCCGCTTTTCCAGCTCGGCAGACTTTGTCTTCACGCCGTCAGCATTCCACTGCATGATGCGCAGCGTGGATCTCTTGGCTACGTCGGGGATGTCCGTCTTTGGTTTTGGGAAGGGTAGGAGGGGGTTTGGGGGGTTGGGTTGGGGTTGGGAGGTAACTGGTGTCGGGGTGGTGGCACATTGTGGGCAGGACCAGGTGTCAGATGGCCTCATAGTTGCCGCAGCATCACGGGTAGTGCCTGGGCAGGACCGGTGGTAGGGGGCTCTGCAGACTCGACAGGTGAGGGGCTGGGTCGTCTTGGCGATGGTACGCTGGCAGCTGGTGCATTTCACTTTGTGCTGGGAGTCAGACAGGGGTTGGACTGCAAGGCCGGCCGCAACGCGGCCGGCGACTGTCTCGATTCGGGGCCTGTGCAGTGGGCATCTCCATGGAGACGCCTCGGGGGTGTCTCCACGGCAGCGCCTTCCGCGGTGGGTCATCGCTCCACAGCTGGTTTCCGCGCATGCAAGGAAGCGGATCCCAGTCTTGAATGCCTTGTTGCAGGAGCAACAAATCCGCCCTCCCGAAGGGGGAGGGCCGGGAGGTTGGCCTCCGTGGGCCACGCACCTCCAAGGGCCGGTCTGCAACCGCCGGGAGAGGCCGCTGCAGGCCGACTGTTTGTGGCATAGGGCGGGGCAGGAAGGGGCGGAGCAATGGAGCGGAGGTTGGCCGCGACGGATCGGACGGTGGCAGTGGTGGCAATCTCCGTCAGGTCCCGGGTTCGTTTCGACATCTCCGGCAAGGAGGAGGAGGCGGGAGGCCAGTGCCGGATACCAGGCCCCCCATCTCAAAAAGGTGAGGGGGGGAGAGTCCAGGGTCTCGGTGGCGCCAGCTCCCTGACCGGGCCGATGGTCCGAGTCGTGGGGTGCGCGCCTGACGAAGCACATTCGCCCAGAGGTCTGGTTGAATGGAAGGGGCCACGAAGAGGCTGTGCTTGTTCCCTTCCTCCAGCTGCTGCTCTCTGGCAGACAGACGCTGTAAGTTTCCCACATCCGTTGGGACTCTAAACTTGGGGTAACACCAGACAATCCCTTCTGTGTAATAACTTCGGGTTAGGTAATATGAATAGACATTAGGTACAAGTTGATCCGACACCTACATGCTGAATGGAGGTAAGTGAAAGACAGTGAGAGGTAAGTGATCCACTCAGGGGGTGGTGATGCAATGTATCCATAAAGGCAGAATTGTAAATTAAGAGTCTGGAGTCATAACTTGTAAAACTGTGTAAAACTGTCAGAGACACAAATGTCTCTATACATAGTGTAATATCATCAAATTTCATAATTTAATAAGTTTTTAATTCGGCATCATTCTAATGGCTAGATATTAAGTTATAATGAAAACTATGATACTTGGCCAAAACATGATTTTCAGCGCATGAAAAGCACATTCAGGCAATAAAAACTGAAATGTTCCCCTGCTGCCAAACAAACTGTCAGAGACACATAGTTACTGTGTATATAGTGTAAAATCGTCCAATTCAAGTAAGTTATTCATTTTAAATCAATGTAATAGCTAGAAATTAAGTTATTGTGAAAACTATGATACTTGGCCAAAACGTCATTTTCAGCGCATGAAACGCACGTTAAGGCAATAAAAACTGAAATGTTCCCCTGCTTCCAAACAAACTGTCAGAGACACATAGTTACTGTGTATATAGTGTATAATCGTCCAATTCAATTAGGTTTTTCATTTGGCATCATTCTGAGAAATAGAAATTAAGTTATAGTGAAAACTATGATACTTGGCCAAAACGTGAATTTCATCGCATGAAATGCACATTAAGGCAATTAAAACTGAAATGTTCCCCCGCTGCGAAACAAACTGTCAGAGACACATAGTTACTATGTATATAGTGTATTATCGTCCAATTCAAGTAAGTTTTTCATTTGGCATCATTCTGAGTGATAGAAATTAAGTTATAGTGAAAACTATGATACTTGGCCAAAACGTGATTTTCAGCGCATGAAATGCACATTAGGGCAATAAAAACTGAAATGTTCCCCCGCTGCGAAACCAACTGTCAGAGACACATAGTTACTGTGTATATAGTGTATTATCGTCCAATTCAAGTAAGTTTTTCATTTAGCATCATTCTAATCGATAGAAATTAAGTTATAGTGAAAACTATAATACTTGGCCAAAACGTGATTTTCAGCGCATGAAACGCACGTTAAGGCAATAAAAACCGAAATGTTCCCCTGCTGCGTAACAAACTGTCAGAGACACATAGTTACTGTGTATATAGTGTATAATCGTCCAATTCAAGTAAGTTTTTCATTTGGCATCATTCTAAGTGGTAAAAATTAAGTTATAGTGAAAACTATGATACTTGTCCAAAACGTGATTTTCAGCGCAGGAAAAGCACTTTAAGGCAATAAAAACTGAAATGTTCCCCTGCTGCGAAACAAACTGTCAGAGACACATGGTTACTGTGTATATAGTGTATAATCGTCCAATTCAAGTAAGTTTTTCATTTGGCATCATTCTAAGTGATAGAAATTAAGTTATAGTGAAAACTATAATACTTTGCCAAAACGTGATTTTCAGCGCATGAAACGCACATTAGGGCAATAAAAACTGAAATGTTCCCCTGCTTCCAAACAAACTGCCAAAGACACATATTTACTGTGAATATAGTGTATAATCGTCCAATTCAAGTAGGTTTTTCCTTTGGCATCATTCTAAGTGATAGAAATTAAGTTATAGTGAAAACTATGATACTTGGCCAAAACTTGATTTTGAGCGCATGAAATGCACATTAAGGCAATAAAAACTGAAATGTTCCCCCGCTGCGAAACAAACTGTCAGAGACACATAGTTACTGTGGATATAGTGTATAATCGTCCAATTCAAGTAAGTTTTTCATTTAGCATCATTCTAAGTGATAGAAATTAAGTTATTGTGAAAACTATGATACTTGGCCAAAACGTGATTTTCAGCGCATGAAATGCACATTAGGGCAATAAAAACTGAAATGTTCCCCCGCTGCGAAACAAACTGTCAGAGACACATAGTTACTGTGTATATAGTGTAAAATCGTCCAATTCAAGTAAGATTTTCTTTTTTTTTCATTCTAAGTGATAGAAATTAAGTTATAATGAAAACTATCATACTCGGCCAAAACATGATTTTCAGCTCATGAAAAGCACATTAAGGCAATCAAAACTGAAGTGTTCCCCTGCTGCCAAACAACTCGTCAGAGACACATAGTTACTTTGTATATAGTGTAAAATCGTCCAATCCAATTACTTTTTTCATTTCGCATCATTCTTAGTGATAGAAATTAAGTTATAATGAAAACTACCATACTTGGCCAAAACGTGATTTTCAGCGCATGAAAAGCACTAAGGCAAAAAAAAACTGAAATGTTTGTTAGGTCTGAAAATACAACTTCAGGAGCAGGCTTAGAAAGAGTGAGATAAATTTAAAAAGAAAATATGTATTACCAGACTGCAAAGTGGACAGTGAGAGTTCCTGTAGTGGGGTCCTGTTCAACGCGATGTTACTGCAAATCTAGTCGAATGACCAGTGAGTGTGTCTTAAATACAGGCAAAACTGACAGTTGTCCCTAGGACTTTGGACAGATACGTTTCAGTCATTTGCAGGGCAAAAAGTAATTGATCAGTGTCAGACAGTTGAGCATTTGTGATTACATGTCAACCCAATCACAAGACTGCTTTATTATTCAGTCAGGGTGTTTATGCTGATATGTCAGCCATAAGGATTACTACGATGCTGTTATACTTACAAAATCTAATACAATATGAACAAGCATTTGTAAAGATACTTTGTCTAATTTTACATATCCCTCCTGTTTGTGAGTATCAACACATCGGAACCTCGTTTGTTAGCGACGCTACTTTTGAACGAAATTCTTCACAAATTATTTCAAACTGGAGTTTAGACCGACCAGGAAGGGTACCAGGCGTCTCAGAATAGGAAAGATATATTAATCAGTGTCAGACAGTAGCACAGCATCAATGTCAGATTGGGATATGGATTGTTGCATGTGAATACGAGTTAGCATTAGCTGGGTTTCAACAATCATGATTTGTTCGACTGTGGAATTAATGGTACGTTTGATTAAAGCTGAGAAGCAGGGCAAACAACAAGTAAGGACAACAAGCACGAGAGCAATAACAGTTACGACTGGTCTAGGGCTTTCAAAAGAGTATGTGTCCATGATGAGCCAGAGAGGAACAAGTCAAGCCATCCTTGTTGTGGAACTGGATCTTTGGTCATAGCGTTCTGTATGTTCTTCATAGTTTGTAAGGCATCATGGACTGAGTGGGATTCGTTGGCAGGAATGAAGGTGCAGCATGAGTCTCCTACCATGGCACACACACCTCCCTGCTGGGCGGTTCTTCTGTCGAGGGCAAGGCGATTCTGGATAATCCTCTGGGTCATGGCAGTTATTTGGATTTCTCAGCCTTGTTGCAGTCGGACTGATGCGTTGACGTAGGCCTGGAATCTGTAGTCAATGGTTTCCAGACGTAGGGTGTTCTTCGCTGTTACTACCCTGGGGAACACCGCCATCATGATTTTGGTGGAGACTGACCAGTGTTTGTATTCGACGAGACATCCGAGCCCCACACTGACACGTACGTGTGGTCGGATGCAGATGTAGGGACACAGAGCCCAGTTGTATTGGCGGGGATGATCATATACACTTGCCATTCCCAGAGCCACCATATTTGGTCCAGTACTGTCCATGATTGGGAAGGAATGTGTCTGATCTCGGCGCACCTGGTGACGTGAACTTGGTCTAAAGGGGTCTTCGGATCAGGTCCGCTGAAGTTGAAACAGGATGGATAACAGTCTGTTCGGTTGTTCCACTGGACAAATTTGCGGTATTGACTGTAGCTGCTAATGGTACTGCGACCATGGTATGTAGGCGGTCAAGCTTTGCTGGAAGGATTCTCTCAGATTACCCAGGATACAGTTTTAGGTGAGGTTGGCGAGTTCTTCGTTCTGTCGGTTGGCCCATAGCTGTGGTTGGGCTACGGCAGTAGGCATGAGGGAACAGACATAACAACTCATTGGTTGTGGCGCGGGCTGTGAGTGCGGTGTATCTGTACCAACTGTTCCTCATCATCGGGTTGTACTCGTTTTCTTCTTGTTTTTGGACATGGGCGAGAATTAGGTGTATCTCCTCAGGCTTAGGTGTTCCTGCCGTACGGATTTTGAGTAGGCGTGTGGCGGATGGTTCTACGAAGGGGTTCACACCAATCACTTTGGGGACCATGGCTGGACTAGTAGTGCGGATGGTGATAGTAAAGAGGGGGTCTTTTCCTGGTCGGTCCGGTCGGAGGCATAGGTTGATGCAGCCTTTTTGTTGGATATTGGTGGTGAGCTCCAGCGTATGTTTACCATCTTTGATGGTGGTGGCTAACTTGGTGAAGTTAGCGGTCATGGTGGTAGCTTCTTTGGAAAGTGGCCATGTGATTGTCTTGTAGCCTGTATGGAGGAGGACCTGGTCCCAGGTGTCTGGCCAGACCACTCAGACTCTGGGAGCTTGTAGATACCAATAGAAATAACTGGAGTCAGTCCTGTGTAATCCCAAGTGAGTAAGGTGTAGGCTGAGCAAAGGGACTAGAACGACGATTGGTGTCTTGGTTAATGGGATGCAGATCTGGGGGCCCCTGATCGTTTCCTGAACCAGCTAGTGGGCCATTCTCCTGCTTTGGGAGTGTACCAAGGTTCTGGTACGTTCCCCCCATGTGGTTGAACACAGAGCGGTGATGATGATGATGAGTAGCCACTTCATTCTTGTACTTTGTTTACTGTGGGACTGATGTATCCAGGTGTCTCTTCCTTCTATTTTGATGGCAGTGGGTGTGGGCAAAATCACACGGTGAGGTCCGTCCCAAGGTGGAGAAGACCAGCACTTTCTTTTATCACCTTGACGAGTACCAGGTCTCCTGGGGACAGGACCTCCTCTGTGGGAGACAGAGAAGATGTCGGCAGATTATTTTGCATTCATCACAGTTATTTCTTGGAACATTTTGCATAACCACTTAGTGAGGGAATCTGTTTCTCCTTTCTCTTCTACCACCAGATCTTTTTCCCACATTGTTAAGTGGAAGGGTCTGTCGTTCACTGCCTCAAAAGGTGTGCATCCCTGTGCTGTTGGAATGCTTCTCATGTACCCTCGACAGAAGAACCGGGCCCAGTTGGTTCTGGTTGGTGCTTTTACCCAGAATTAGTGTCAATTGTGTGGATGGATGCATTTTCACTATTCTGTGTGAAATTAGAGATGCAGGGATGTTAAGGGAATATTTCCCACCGTCAATAGTGTCCAAAACAGGGACTTTGCGATTAAAATAGTGGTCCTATTAGAACCAGGCCCAGTCGGTTCTGGTTTGTGTATTTAGCCGGAACTTGTCTCAAATGATAATGGGGATGTATTTTTGACTGTTCTCTATAAAAATAATCATCTAGGGATTTTCAGAAGTTCTTTTATGCCCGAATCAATGACCTCCCTTTGGGCACTTTATTTTGCATAGTGGTTGTATTAGAACCAGGCCCAGTCGGTTCTGGTTTGTGTATACACCCGTAACTTGTGTCCGATGGGAATGGGGTTGTATTTTTCACTATTCTGTATAAAAATCATCATCTTGGGATGTTCAGAAGTTATTTTATGCCCGAATAAAAGACCTCCATTTGGGCACTTCATTTTGCATGGTGGTTGTATTAGAACCAAGCCCAGTCGGTTCTGGTTGGTGCTTATACCCAGAGTTAGTATTGATTGTGTAGGTGGATGTATTTTCACAATTCTGCCTAAAAATAAAGATCCAGGATGGTTCTAGGGCTATTTCCCAGCATAAATTTTCTCCAAAACCTGCATTTTGCGATAAAAAATAGTAGTTGCATTATAACTGGGTCCAGTCGGGTCTGGTTGCTGTTTATATCTGAAGCTTGTGTCCAAAGATGATAGGGATGTATATTTTAGTATTCTGTTTAAAAATAATCATGCAGGGATGTTTTGGGGCTTTTTTTTTATACAAGAATCAAAAACCTCCAATGGATCTTAATTTTGCATGGTGGTTGAATTAGAACCGGGCCCAGTCGTTTCTGGTTGCCGCTTTTACCCAGATTTAGTGTCAATTGTGTGGATGGATGCATTTTTACTATTATGTGTAAAATTAAAGATGCAGGGATGTTCTGGGAATATTTCCCACCGTCAATAGTGTCCAAAACATTTTGCGATAAAAATAGTGGAACTGAAACGTTCCCCTGCTGCCAAACACACTGTCAGAGACACATAGTTCCTGTGTATATAGTGTAAAATCGTCCTATCCATGTAAGTCTTTCATTGGCATCATTCTAGGTGATTCTGGAGCTATTTCCCACCATAAAAAGTGTCCAAAACAGGCATTTTGCGATTAAAATAGTGGTTGTATTAGAACCAGGCCCAGGCGATTCTGGTTGGTGTTTTTACCCAGAAATTGTGTCCAATGATGATAAGGATGTATTTTTGATTATTCTGTATAAAAATAATCATCTAGGGATGTTCAGAAGTTCTGTTATGCCCGAATCAATGACCTCAATTTGGGCACTTTATTTACAAGTGGTGGTATTTAAGAACCAGGCCCAGTCGGTTCTGGTTGGTGCTTTTACCCAGATATAGTATCCATTGTGTGGGTAGATGTATTTTCACTATTCTGTCTAAAAATAAAGATCCAGGACAGTTCCGGGGCTATTTCCCACCATAAATAGTGTCCAAAACATGCATTTTGCGATACAAAATAGTGGCTGCATTATAACAGGGTCCAGTCGGTTCTGGTGGGTGTTTGTATACGAAACCTGTGTCCAATTATGATGGGGATGTATACTTGACTATTCTGTATAGAAGTAATCATCTAAAGATGTTCAGAAGTTCTGTTATGCCCGAATGAATTACTTTCATTTGGTCACTTTATTTACAAGTGGTTGTTTAGAAACAGGCCCAGTAGGTTTTGGTTGGTGCTTTTACCCAGAATTTGTGTTTATTGTGTGAGTGGATGTATTTTCACTATTTTGTATAACAATAATGATCCAGGATGATTCTGGAGCTATTTCCCACCACAAACAGTGTCCAAAACAGGCATTTTGCAGTTAAAGTAGTGGTTGTATTAGAACCAGGCCCAGTCGGTTCTGGTTCGTGTTTTTACCCAGAAATTGTGTCCAATGATTATGGGGATGTATTTTTGATTATTCTTTATAAAAATAATATTCTAGGGATGTTCAGAAGTTCTGTTATGCCCTAATCAATGACCTCAATTTGGGCACTTTATTTACAAGTGGTTGTTTAGAACCAGGCCCAGTCGGTTCTGGTTGGTGCTTTACCCACAATTAGTGTCGATTGTGTGGGTGGATGTATTTTCACTATTCTCTGTAAGAATAAAGATCCAGGGATGCTCTGAGACTATTTCCCACCAGAAATAGTGTCAAAAACATGCATTTTGCGACAAAAATAGTGGTTGTATTAGAACCAGGCCCAGTCGGTTCTGGTTTGTGTATACACCCGTAACGTGTGTCCAATAGGAATGGGGTTGTATTTTTGACTATTCTGTATAAAAATTATCATCTAGGGATGTTCAGAAGTTCTTCTATGCCCGAATAAATGACCTCCATTTGGGCACTTTATTTTGCATGTTGGTTGTAATAGAACCAAGCCCAGTCGGTTCTGGTTGGTGCTTTTACCCAGAGTTAGTGTTGATTGTGTAGGTGGATGTATTTTCACTATTCTGGTCTAAAAATAAAGATCCAGGATGGTTCTAGGGGTATTTACCACCATAAATAGTCTCCAAAACATGCATTTTGCGATAAAAAATAGCAGTTGAAAAAATGAAAAAATGAAAATCAGACATAGGCATTGTCGTCATCATTGACTTGACAAAAAGCCTAGTAGTCATCATACCCTCAGCAGCTTATGACGAAATTGTATAGTGCTTCTCCACAAGTTCGTCTTCCCAGGCCAGACACATTTATGACATTTATTTATGACATATTCATACTTGTTAGCTCTCCGCCTTGAGCGCCATTTTGCGGCGACTGCAAGTTGCCTCACCGATGCCAACAAGAATAAGGTGGATCACTTACCTCTCAGTCTTTATATTTACCCTCCCTCAGTCAGCCTTTGGAAGGCAGATCTGCGCCAAACGACCTTCCTGTTACTTCATTTCGACTTGACTTAATTTCATAGTAGGGATATGTGTAGTCGTCACGTCACGTGTTGCTGCAGGTTCAGAGACGTGATGGCTGTTGGCAAAAAGCTGTCCTTGAGCCTGTTTGTCCGTGCTTTGTAGGACCTGTAGCGTCTGCCAGATGGAAGCAACTGGAACAGGCCGTGTCCAGGGTGGTATGGGTCTCCAACAATGGACCCGGCTCTTCTAAGGTATCGGGGGTTGGCAATGTCTTCTAGTGATGGCAGAGAGCAGCCGACGATCTTCTGGGCAGTGTTTATCACCCTCTGTATGGCTTTTTTGTCTGTTGCCGTGCTTCCGGTATACCACACTGTAATGCCGTAAGTCAGGATGCTCTCCACAGTGGCTCTGTAGAAGTTTGCCAGAAGCTTGGTGTCCAATTTGTCCCTTCTCAGTACCCTGAGAAAGTGGAGTCGTTTCTGGGCCTTCTTCACTAACACTGTGGTGTTTGTGGACCAGGAGAGCCTATCCGTGACGTGGACTCCCAGAAATTTGAAGGATTGGACCCTGTCTACACATACTCCGTTAATGAGGAGTGGGGCCAGGTCTGTGCTGCGCTTGCGAAAGTCCAGAATTATTTCTTTAGTCTTTGCGGTATTTAGTGTAAGATTGTTCGCCGAGAACCAAGAAGACTGTTTGTCGACCTCGTCTCTGTAAGCTGACTTATCCCCGCCTGAGATGAGTTCGATCACAGTGGTGTCATCGGCGAATTTGATGATAGAGTTTGACTGGTGGGCTGGTGTGCAGTCGTATGTGTACAGGGAGTACAGGAGAGGACTCAGTACACAGCCTTGTGGTGAGCCAGTGTTCAGTGTAACGGCTGAAGAGAGGTGTGGACCCATTCTGACAGTTTGTGGTCGACCAGTCAAGAAGTTCCTTATCCAGCAGCAGATTGAAGAGGATAGTCCAAGGTGGTAGAGTTTGTCCTTCAGGATGTCCGGCTTGATAGTGTTAAAGGCTGAGCTATAGTCTATGAAAAGCATCCTCACATAGTTCCCCTGGTGCTCCAGGTGGCTCAGTGCTGTGTGAAGAAACACGGCGAGAGCATCCTCAGTGGACCTGTTTTCTCTATAAGCAAACTGGTGAGGGTCAACTGAGAGGGGGATTGTCCTTCTGATGTGTCGGGCCACCAACTTTTCAAAGCACTTCATGATCACAGGCGTGAGAGCAACAGGCCTGTAATCATTCAAGCTGCCGATGGTTGGCTTTTTGGGGACAGGAATGATGGTGCCAGATTTTAGGCAGGCAGGAATGATGGATAGTTGCATTATAACTGGGTAGTCTCGGTTCTGGTTGCTGTTTTTATCCGAAACTTGTGTCCAAAGATGATGGGGATGTATATTTTACTATTCTGTTTAAAAATAATCATGCAGGGATGTTTTGGGGCTTTTTTTATACAAAAATCAAAAACCTCCATTATGGATCTTTATTTTGCATGGTGGTTGTAGTAGAACCAAGCCGAGTCGGTTCTGGTTGGCGCTTTTACCCAGAGTTAGTGTTGATTGTGTAGGTGGATGTATTTTCACTATTCTGTCTAAAAATAAAGATCCAGGATGGTTCTAGGGGTATTTGCCACCATAAATAGTTTCCAAAACATGCATTTTGCGATAAAAAATAGTAGTTGCATTATAACTGGGTCGTCTCGGTTCTGGTTGCTGTTTATATCCGAAACTTGTGTCCAAAGATGATGGGGATGTATATTTTACTATTCTGTTTAAACATAATCATGCAGGGATGTTCTGTGGCTTTTTTATACAAGAATCAAAAACCTCCATTATGGATCGTTATTTTGCATGGTGGTTGAATTAGAACCGGGCCCAGTCGGTTCTGGTTGGTGCTTTTACCAAGAATTAGTGTCAATTGTGTGGATGGATGCATTTTCACTATTCTGTGTGAAATTAAAGATGCAGGGATGTTCAGGGAATATTTCCCACCGTCAATAGTGTCCATAACAGGCACTTTGCGATTAAAATAGTGGTCCTATTAGAACCAGGCCCAGTCGGTTCTGGTTGATGTATGTAGCCGGAACTTGTGTCAAATGATAATGGGGATGTATTTTTGACTATTCTCGATAAAAATAATCATCTAGGGATTTTCAGAAGTTCTTTTATGCCCTAATCAATGACCTCCCTTTGGGCACTTTATTTTGCATAGTGGTTGTATTAGAACCAGGCCCAGTCGGTTCTGGTTTGTGTATACACCCGTAACTTGTGTCCGATGGGAATGGGGTTGTATTTTTCACTATTCTGTGTAAAAATCGTCATCTAGGGATGTTCAGAAGTTATTTTATGCCCGAATAAATGACCTCCATTTGGGCACTTTATTTGGCATGGTGGTTGTATTAGAACCAAGCCCAGTCGGTTCTGGTTGGGTCTTATACCCAGAGTTAGTATTGATTGTGTAGGTGGATGTATTTTCACAATTCTGTCTAAAATTAAAGATCCAGGATGGTTCTAGGGCTATTTCCCAGCATAAATTTTCTCCAAACATGCATTTTGCGATAAAAAATAGTAGTTGCATTATAACTGGGTCCAGTCGGGTCTGGTTGCTGTTTATATCTGAAACTTGTGTCCAAAGATGATTGGGATGTATATTTTACTATTCTGTTTAAAAATAATCATGCAGGGATGTTTTGGGGCTTTTTTTATACAAGAATAAAAAACCTCCAATGGATCTTAATTTTGCATGGTTGTTGAATTAGAACCGGGACCAGTCGTTTCTGGTTGCCACTTTTACCCAGATTTAGTGTCAATTGTGTGGATGGATGCATTTTTACTATTATGTGTAAAATTAAAGATGCAGGGATGTTCTGGGAATATTTCCCACCGTCAATAGTGTCCAAAACATTTTGCGATAAAAATAGTGGAACTGAAACGTTCCCCTGCTGCCAAACACACTGTCAGAGACACATAGTTCCTGTGTATATAGTGTAAAATCGTCCTATCCATGTAAGTCTTTCATTGGCATCATTCTAGGTGATTCTCGAGCTATTTCCCACCATAAAAAGTGTCCAAAACAGGCATTTTGCGATTAAAATAGTGGTTGTATTAGAACCAGGCCCAGGCGATTCTGGTTGGTGTTTTTACCCAGAAATTGTGTCCAATGATGATAAGTGTGAAGTATGAATGTATTTTATGCTTATTATTATTATGTCTTTTAGTTTACATAGTGTAGTCACTGGAATAGAATTTTGCACCATCTAGTGGTGACTCTCGTCACTACATCTTTTAGTTAGTGGGGTGCTATCTCTTTCAAACCCCCATTCCTTTGTGTATTTCCACGCCTTAAGTTTGTCTGTGTCACATGATCCTGTGCTAATAAAACCAGGTTGTTTGTAGGGAGTCGCCAGGAATTCCAAACGGTCATTCAGGAAGATAGACTATCTTTCTGCTCTGGCTACACTGGCGTCCTCCTTCATATGAAGTGGTTTAAATTCTCATCACGACTGGCTGTGTGTTTCCTCTGCTCCGATATTATTGAATGTATATGGTCTTAAATCTGACATTTTCTGGTGCCGAAAACCCCGGGAATTCATTTCTGAATTTCTCGGACCGCGGTGGACTGAAGGCCAAGAATTACTGACGTCAGCCCTCTTACCTTGAAAGAGGGGGCATTTCGGTCGATCGCGGCCCGTTTGAAGAAAGGAACCCGGCCGGAGAAAAGAGGAGACAGGCAGACGGTAAGGGCATTTAACATTTATATATAACAAGGCTGGTGAAATCCCGTTTTTCCATTCGAACGAGTCGTGGAAAAACGCTCCAATAGTGGGAGATAAGGGATGCATACATGTGAGGATTACGTATGTCGTTAAAATTGAAATAGAAACGTAAGGTATGCACGGATGAATGCTTGGTCGGCCAACTGAGTATTTCCATGAAGTACGTCGGTGACGTGACGTTTACTTTAAGGCGGGAATAAGAGTCCCCCTTTTTTGTTAAAAGGATTTCACAGATTGTTCAAAATAAGGGAAACCTTCCAAAAATAATGCACCCGATGAGAAAAAAGCGCTAAATAAAAAGTAATCATTATATAGAGATATAATAAAAACGGAAGTACGCCGTGACGCGCGCAGGCCTTGCGAAATAAAAGAATAATTGTTACAAAGTCGACGTAGACGGATAAATAGGATAATAAAGTTATTAAAAAAAAAAGATAATAAATTAGTTGGGACGTCCCTAAAAACCCTAAAAATCCTAAAAATCCTAAAAATCCTAAAGAAATATATTAATAGAGTAACATTTGACCATTGTTTGATCCAGAATGGGCTCTGGGAATAGTAAAGAATATCCAGCTGATGTGAAATTCATGCAAAGACATTTTCCTGACAATTGCGCCCATATAGAAGAATGGATCAAGAAGAACCAAGCACATGGTTGGGGGGGGGAAATTGTTAGTGGAACCTTTGCAAACTATTCAAAGGAATTTAGAAGTAAAAAAAGCTGTAAACAAAGGGAAAAAGCAAGAAAAAATATGTAAGCAGCTAGAAGATATTCAAGTTTGGATTGAACAAGCTACTAAACGAGAAGAACAAAGAACTGAAAAGAAAATCAAGAAGGCCACACAAAGAAATACAATGGCCGCCGTGGTTGTTAGGCCCTTGGATGAAACAACAGCAAGAAGCCCACTTTACGACCAGCCCCCCTACACAGATGCAGACACTCCTCACCCAACATTCCAAACACTCCTGGTATGGACAGAAAAAGGGGAGTCACCCAGTGTTCCTCCTGCTCCTTTCACACCTCTCAAGGAACAAAGCATATGGCATGGAAAACTACCCCAAGATGGAGTCGGAGAAGAGGACCCTGAGCATGTAAATGCCACTACAGGTATGAACCAAAATCACTTGGGTTCGATTGTCTCCCCACAGATGCAGACGAGAGCACAAAGAGAAAGAAGGGAAGAAGGACAACTCTACCCTTCACTGGTGGCGTTCCAAGAGCCTCACTCCTACCCACCACAATGGGCACCACCAGGTCAGATATATCCTATGGTTGAAGTAGCAAATCCACATTTTCAGGTGAATGGAGATCAAAGTAGAACCATTCTCGTCCACCGTCCATGGACTGAGTCTGATTACACTGAAGCATGCAGAGGGCTGGGAGACCCGACCAAGAACCCGACTGAATGGTCTAATAATTTTGAACAACTGAGACAAACCTTCCACCTGAACGGAGCAGAGACAAAAAGAGCGTTCATCATAAGTCTGAGACACAACTTTTCCAGAGTGAGAGGAAATTTTGATGATAGAGATAAACAAGGGAAAGTTCACCCACACGACTCAGAAGACCTTACGCAGTCAGTAGAAAGAGTCCTGGCCCGAGTGCGAGAGACCTGGCGCGCAACGCCATGTTATGATAAAATCAGGGCCACAAGACAAGAACCAGGAGAAGGAGCCCATAGATTTAGAGCAAGATTTGAGGAAGTTTTCAAAACCCATAGTGGGATTCCAGAAGACCAGAATGAGCAAGGGGTGTACCAAGCCCAACTAAGACAAACATTTCTGGAAGGGCTCCTGCCCGAAATCAAAGGTTTCATACAAAAATACTGTATCACATACCGAACCTCGCCCATGGATCAACTCATGGAGTGGGTGATCCATGCTGAGGAGAGACACCGCCAAAAACAAGCAAGCTCAGGAGTTAATGCTCTGACCCAAGCCATGGCCTCGTTGGCGGACCAAGACTCATCACAAGTGTTCTACCAACGAGGGCGTGGGAGGGGAAGAGGTCGAGGAAGGCCTGGCCCATCAAGACGGACATATAAAGATGACAGGTGTCACAACTGTGGTAGAAAGGGACATTTTAGTAAAAGTTGCAGGTTTCCATCCAACGGGAACAGGAGACCTCCACCATACAACCCTGAAAACGAATATCGAGAATGACGCCAGAAGAAAGAGGGACGGAAGCCTGACACTGAAGAGGAAACTGAAGAAAGCGATAGGGAGGACGAAGAAACTCCCTGCTCGCCAGCAGAAGTGTTAGACTTAACCGAAATCATGTCCAGCCTGTGGGAGAAAGACAACAAACCATTCTACACCCTACTGGTAGGACAAACACAAACACCAGTAAAATTTTTATGCGACACTGGAGCAGATAAATCAGTTATCAAAGATAAAGTACCTGGATTGATACCAGGGAAGGAGTGGATCACTGTGATAGGAGCAGGAGGACACACGGAGCTGTTGAGGAAGTCAAAAAAAACAAATGTAACAGATGAAAATGGGCGAAACCATGAAGCAAAGTTCGTCCTGAGTAAGAACTGTCCTGTGAACCTCCTGGGAAGAGATCTTCTCCGTAAATTGGAAATTAGCCTTATTCCCACAGACGATGGCATGAAACCAGTGCACAGGTGGGAGGAAGCAGGGATTCAAGTGGTTGAAGGTCAAGAGGAGCCTCATACGTTTTACTCCCTGGATTTAACAACACAAGAGCCCTCATCTGTAGTCAAACATTTGAAATCCAAAGTTGAACATGTGGATGGACAAGCACAAACCCACTGGCCATTACACATCACTGTGAAATTTGGGAAAGCTAGAACGGGATTTGTTAAACAATTCGAGCGACTGGGACCACAACCAGTTCGATTGGAGTACCTGTACTTAACAGCAGATGGAGACGCAGCCGCCACAGTGGACTTGCCACCTCAAGTGAAAAAGCTGCTACAGTTTGATATAACGCCCCATGTGTCCATAAAGAGGAAACCTCACAGGCCCTGGAAGGACCTGGGATGCATGGTGGAATTCTTGGAGAGCAGAAGTGAAGAGTCGTGGTCGCATCAGACTCCCACAATCAGCATACTAACAAACACCTCATATGGGACAGTCACAAGGCAGAAGTTGAAGTGGATGACTCGAGCGAATCCAAGAACACATTTGACTGCGTGACAATATTACATACTCCTACAAGCTGAAGACTTCCCTACAGTCCCAAGTACACTGTGGGCCAAATCAAAAGCAGACGTAGGAAAAATGAACACAGCAAAAGAGGTACGAATTCAACCCAAGACATCATTCCGACCAAGAGCCAAACAATATGCCCTCAAACCAGATGCTATAGATGGCATCAGACCAGTAATTAAAGAAATGCTCGAAGCAGGGATTCTAATTGAAAGTCCAACAAGCGAATGCAACACTCCCATCTTTCCCGTGAAGAAAGCAGAGACGGGTAAATGGAGATTGGTCCAAGATTTAAGACAGGTCAATACAGCAGTGCAAACAAGAGCACCATGTGTTCCAGACCCACATACACTCTTGAATGAGCTAAAACCACATCAAAAATTCTTTACAGTAATTGACCTAAGCAATGCATTTTTCTCTATTCCATTACACAAAACGGCCCAAGGCTGGTTTGGTTTCACGTTTGAGGGAATCAAATACACATACACAAGGCTGCCACAGGGGTTCTGTGA